>NC_079493.1:55771107-56029177 GCF_030052815.1 Hevea brasiliensis
CCATTTGTATGCTAGCTTGACACTTATTATTGTATACAAATTCCGTTAGTGGGAGGTATCTGTCCCATCTCCCCTCAGACTCAAGGACACAAGTTCTCAGTATATTCTCGAGCGCTTATTACATTTTACAGGTTAGTATTATCATTTCTTTCATTATTTATAGAAACTCAATGATTTTCAGAATTTACCTGAATTACTTGTTTCGACTGTCCATTCGTCTGAGGATGATAAGTCGTACTGATATCTCTACACTTCTAGCAATTACTGTGGTACAGGTAGTTCACATTATTGTAACCGAGTTACTGACTCTAGCTACCTTACAAGTGTAGTCTTTTGACAGGCTAGTTTTCAAGTTTTAAATTTCTGACTAAAATTTTCACATTTATTTCTAGTAATAGCACTCTATTCGGGTGTAACTATATCAATTTATAGATTACTTATAAATATTCTTATTTTATTGTACCATGAGGAAACACGTAGCTCTACATAATAATCCCGTATCGGTACTATAATATGCAGCTTACAATACAGATATCGAGAACATTACATAGTCACTATGTTATAACCTCATGGACTAGATTTTCTAACATCTTATCTTTCTCGAATCCGCTAATATCCTAAACCGATTCTGATTATAATATCCCTTAACAATTACTAACAGTAACATCTTTGCCTTCATCTAGAGCAATTCTTTTACTGTAACTTACTTTTAGGTCCTCTTGCCTTACATACATTAAGTAGGCTCGCCAATTAGCTTTATAATTTATGGTGTGTTAGAAAATACTTTTAGCTAACAATTCTTTCAAAATTAATGTCAATCATACTTGTTATTATAGTTTTTATCCTAAAGGACTAGTCACTAATACATCAAAACTCATCCCATGTAAAGGAATAACAACAGAACATATAGTTCTAATACTAGCACACAACTAAGTAGTGCTGGGATCAAATAATAACTAGTTGTTTCTTTTAAAAATTAAGAACTTACCAGCAGCTATATCTGAAGTTTCTGTTCTTTCTCCTTAGCGCATAGTGGACGCTCTGACTGGTGCGCTACTATATTCGGGTTGATTCACTGTGTTATGGTGGTGAGGAGTACCAACTCTATTTTTATCTCGACTCTGACTGACTATCTGTGAACTCCAGAGAGCAGTTTGAGGTGCTCTAATATAATCTCTAACAAAGTGTCCAAGCTTTCCACAATTGTACCAGGCTCCAGAGGCCTTACGACAAATACCTCCATGTAGCTTACCACAAACATGGCAGAAACGGGCAGAATAGGAACTTCTGGTTATTCGACGACTAGATCTTGGTGTTCTCTGCCCTGATGATCCGCCTCTGTCATATCCCTGAGCTCGAGGTTCCTCAAATTCTTTTCTCTTCCCCAAATTACTGCTCGAGCTCTGACCCATATGTTTCTCCCTCTTCTCCATTTCACACTGCCTTTGTCGGGGTTGGGTTTGTGCTTGAGCTTGAGCTGACAGACTATCAACCATTTGTTGAAAGAAAATGGCCATTTGCTGGGCTATTTGTGCAATAATTTGTATCGGTAAAACTGGTACAGTCGGGCCTTCGACACTTTGTGGGGCTGGGGCCTCAACTTGTACTTCTGCCATCACAGACTATTCTATTGTCTCATTCTTCTCTTCCATATCTTTTCACAGAATTTTCTATTCTTGTACAACCAACACAAGGAGATTTCTCTCTGTTAGTTCATATTTATGATGTAAATGTACTATATGTATCAAACATTTGAGCAGTTGTAGTTACCGACAAAAAGATTTCAAATTCACAATTCAAAATTTACTTTAAAACCATTGCTCTGATACCACATAACATGTCACACCCTACTCCTCCGTAAGATGTAACATGATCCAGTAGTACACCTAATGAATTACTGTACTTCACCTACTGGCAACCCATTAAATATATTACAAGAGATTTTAAATCAATTTTCGTGAAATTTAAATCATTGATTAAAATCTGGTGTTATAAAAAATTTTCAAAATTTCGGCAGAGTGCCGGCTGTATTTTGAGAAAACAGTTCTTCAAAACCTGTAAAGAAACACACTTTCAAAATGATTTCTCAAATACAACTCCAATAAACTTCATTTCATCTCACAATTCACTCTTAATAATCAAATCAATCTCATCATAAAAGAAACATTTCATTGATTACAAGACTCAAAATTAATATTACAAAACTATTTAGGTAAATGAAATCTCAAATTTTCATTTACAATAATTTATATTTAATTACATACTAAAATATTTTACAAGAGTTTTTATACAACTGCTCAAATAATTTACATACATATTATTACATGCATACATCAAAACCTATGTACATGGGTATACCTATGATATACCTGGAGCTGATCCGAATGTCTCTTCAAAGAATCTTACTCAATTACTCTATGCTCTTTTCAGTGCGACATCATACAAAGCTATCGCTGAGTGGTGAACTCAATGGTGCACAACTATAATTTAAAACATAGTACAATATACCTTAACAAAAACTATAACAAATAATTTGGAAATCTGGATACTCATCAAATTCCAAAACTCAAAATATTCATTGCTAATAATATAAATCATTTGTATAAAATGACTTTGATCACAAAATTTAATTTATCAAATCATAACTAACCATTTAAGGTAATTCCAACAAAATCAATTATACATAAATCGTAATTCAAATCATAATTCTTTACTATTCAAAAATATTCTTTATCTCAAAAACCATTCTTTGTCTTAAAAATCATTCTTTAATTAATCAATTAAACTCTTTAATTAATTAATTAAATCATATTTAAATAGGTGATAACTTGTGTATGTGTGTGACTTACTAGGCTCATCACTAATTGGCAATGAGACATGATATCAACTCTTAATATCATCAGAACTCTTTCTTACCATAAATGATTTCTCTAAATCATTTTATGAACCTCATAGACCATGGTTAACACCTAGCATAGCATGCCATGGCCACCCAATTAGTAATAAGATTTACCTTAAATGAACCTATAATCATATGTTACCATGCACTAGAATCTCTCTCATACAAAATCCCAACTCAAGGAGCCATGGTTTATGTCAAACTCCATTTGCTATGAATATTATGTTCTCTTTTAATTCCAGTTCTTGATTAAAAGATTTTTCTCATCGTAAACTCTTTTCCAATAAATCTATCTGTCTGGCCAGAACTTGAAACATCAAGAACAATTAAATGAACATAGGATTTTATCTCTATTTACTTAGAGGAACAGATTCCTTCTTGATCAACACCTACCTCCATATATAACTAGTGGAGCCAACACATGCCCATATACCCATACATAGTACAAGTATGAAAGCAAAGATCAAACTCAAACTACCTATATACAAGATAATCGTGCTATCTCAGTCTAAAGATTATATGCATCGATATGATTTATGACAAAACATCGACAAGAGTAAACTCCATGTGCTTGTCATAAGTGTCACTGGTTCGGCCTACTTATCATTTATAAGTGCCTATCATGTTTGTTATATGGCATGAGACTCACCATTCCATCTTATTTATATCTCATATAAATAACTTGGGAACAAACATGAATACAATCTTTACGGATAAGTCATGTCCTTATTATGAAGTATCCTCGATTGTGAACCTATTTATGATACTTTGTGCTAGAAATATTGTCACTCATATTCTTAACAACTTAAGAATAATATTTCTAACAAAATATCAATGGACCTTTTCTATTACACATAAATATATTATGTAAACGGAAAAGTGGAAATGCCTTTTATTATTAAAAATATGTACAAGATACATACTAAATGATATGCTCTAGGGCATACTACTCCACTGGTGAAAGTGCTTTGGAGGCACCACAACACTGAGGAGGCAACTTGGGAAAGTGAAGAGACAATGAGGCAACAGTTCCCTCAACTATAGCAATTTCAGACATTATACTTGCCGTGACTGTCATCCCATACTAGAACGTCTGGAAAAATATTTAAACTAAAGTGAGGAACCATAATTAACTCAAATATTAACAAGAAAAATTTAGGAAAAATTTTAGAAATAAAACACAACCAAGTTAAATAAGCCAGTGCCCTAGCGATGGGTAACCCAGTGGGAAGTTGCGGTTCTCGCTACTAGGAGCCCTAGACCAGAGGGAAAGTTCATAAAATAAATTTTAGAACTCCAAAAAAGGGTCATTGAGGTTCCTATGGCATTAGAATGCCAAGAAAATGCTTAGAAAAATTTTTCAATCGCCTTCAGAGGTGATTTTTGGCCGACTTGTCTAATTAATTAAATAATTATTATGGCACAAAATGTGAATAAATATTGTTAAAAATTGAATTAAAAACTAGTAGAAAAGAAAAAGAAAAAAAAAGGGAATAAATGGGAATTTTGACATCACTATGATGTCATTAAAACCCCAATGACCAATCACATTGTGACACCTATCTATAAACCTAATTAAAAGAGCCAAATCGGCAGAAAAATCAACCAAATTTTCTATCTTCCCTTACCTCCAACCAGCAGAACCCATTCTCAAAACCCTTTCCACCATTAAAGCTTCCTTAAGCTTTATTTCTCACTTCAATTCACCTCAAAACTTTATCCTCCCTTCACTATAAATTATACCCACACCAAGGAGAAGTGTTTGGCATCCAAGAAAGAGTAAGAAAGTAAAGAAAAATTAAAGTCTTGGTTGGCTTAGATTTGAGCTACAAGAGGTTAGTGCTTATTTATGCATATTTCTCTCTTTATTCCATGTTAGGGACTTAAAATGAGTATGAAATTGTAAGTCAAATGAAATAAAACTTATGTGTATGTACAGCGTGGAATTTGGCAGCCCTAAGGAAGGGATAATTTTGATGGTTAAAATTGAATTAAATTGGTTTAATGATAGTATTTGAGTAGTATAAAGGGAGTGGAGATGATAATTCATATGATATGCATGAATTGGGGATAAATTGAAATTTTGGAGTTAGGGTTTGTTGCAAAAACCTAGGTTTTTGCTAATGTAATAGTATATTAACATTGTAATGGTCAATTAATGACCATTTGAATGTGTGTGAGGAGGAATTGAAATGAGTAAGGATAATGGAGTTGAGCTTAGGTGAGCTATCGTGGCTGACCTGCAGGACTGACCATGAGTCCAGTAGGTTTGGGCAGCCATAAATGGAGTTTTATAGGTTCAATTGGTGCAAGGCTAATTGGACATGAAAATAGACACATAATGGCACAACTTTGGTGAAAAAACCTTTCCCAGAAAACCAAACAAAGTTGACCTAAAAATTTCCATAATCCCTGTGACCTGCATTCTGCCTGGGCAAAATCACCAAATGAATAGTATTTATTCATTTGGTCATAACTCAGTGTAGAAAGGTCCAATTGACCTGAACTTTTACCAGCAGAGAGCTGAGAAATAGACCTACAACTTTCATGAAGAACACAAATCCAAATTCTTACCATAACCTAATCAAATTGCCAACCAAACTTAGGTTACCAAATCTGGCAAAACCAGTTTTGCCCAGAATTTTGAATTCTGTCCAATCAGCCAGTTATGGTGTTTAGGCCATAAATTGATGTACAAAACTCCAAATGGAGTGTTTCAAAAAAGGAAATGTAACTAGACACAATAAGGAACAACTTTCATGAAGACAATTTTGCCAAATTCCTACTGTACAAATTACTAATGAAATAGTAAACTTAGTGCTTAAATTCTGAAGATTGTGAATAACCAACACTAAGCTTAGAAATGGTATTGGCAACTAATACCAACAATTTTAGAATGCAAAATGTGGTATGTTAAAAATATTAGAACCAATGTACCTATTGTCTATGCAAAAGTCAACATTTTAGTTGACTAATAAAATGAATAGTAATACTTAAACTTCAATTTCAAGAATTGTGAAATTTAAAACTATAACATGCCCTAGTACACCTAGCAAGATTGGTTTGGATAGGTTGGCATGCCAATAGGGTTCAGTTAGTAGTACTGCACATGGCATTATGCCATTCTATGATTTTATGGTTTTTATCCATTCTGACATTATAATGATACTTGGCCTTATGCCTAATGTTAATACAGCTTATTAGCTGTTCTGTTGCACACCGGGAGATACATATATGACCGATAGTGTGACGGCCTGAGGTACTTGATACCCAGTGCCAGTTTACCCGTTTATCCAGTCCAGTCATTCAGTATAGGTTACTTGTGCAACAAAAAATGAAAGTGAATAAATTTAATAAAATTATGAATATAACAAGTACAAAATAAATAAGATTACCAATAATGATCTAAAAATTATCTGCATAAGACATCAGGACATACACTGCATATTTATTTTCTATTATTTCTTTTTATTTTATTATTGGCATCACTAAACATTATTGCTTAGCGTGTTGTTTTTTGCCACGCGCAGGTTCTAGAGAGACTGACTGTCACACCCTACTCCTCCATAAGATGTAACATGATCTCATAGTACACCTAATGAATTACCATACTTTGCCTACCGGTAACCCATTAAATATACTACAAGGGATTTTAAATCAATTTTCATGAAATTTAAATCATCGATTAAAATCTGGCGTTATAAAAATTTTTCAAAATTTCGGTAGAGTGCCAGCTATATTTTGAGAAAACAATTCTTCAAACCTGAAAAAGAAAACACTCCCAATATGTTTTCTCAAATACAACTCCAATAAACTTCATTTCATCTCATAATTCAATCTCAATAATCAAATCAATTCATTTTCAAACCAACCTCATCATAAAAGAAACATTTCATTGATTACAAGACGTAAAAATTAATATTACAAAATTATACATGTAAATGAAATCTTAAATTTACATTACAATAATTTACATTTAATTACATATCAAAATATTTTACAAGAGTTTTTATACAACTGCTCAAATAATTTGCATACATATATTTACATACATACCTATGATATATCTGGAGCTAATCTGAATGTGTCTTCTAAGAAGCTTACTCAACTGCTCTATGCTCTTTTCACCTGCGACAGCATACAAAGCTATCTCTGAGTGGTGAACTCAGTGGTGCACAACTATAATTTAAAACATAGTACAATATATATTGACAAAATTATAACAATTAATTTGAAAGTCTCGAAATTCAAAAAAATTCCAAAAGTCAAAATCTTCATTGCCAATAATATAAATCATTAGTTAAAATGACTTTGAGCAAGAAATTCAATTTATCAAATCACAATTGGACATTTAAAGTAATTCCAGCAATCATGGAAATAAAGATTAACTCTAACAAAATCAATTATGCATGAATCCCATTTGAAATTGAAATTCTTTACTATTCAAAAACTATTCTTTATCTCACTAACTATGCAAGACTAATCTGAAAGGGCCATCTTCAGGGTGATTCTAACTCCCTATGGTCTGGGAGGTCAAATCATCGTGCACAGTACACATCACAATAATGAAACTTCCGAAAGGGCCATAACATATAAACTTATATCTAACCTTTAATAAGAGAAGAATCTAAGCTTGTGGACATTTCATGGTAATCAAAACAAAACTAACTCCATTGTCTCCTTAATAAATGAGACAGATGGGTAATAACCTAGTCAAGTATCTATAGTAAGATATAAAATAATATCATGAATCTCTTTGTCCTTTTGTGTGCATAAAACACAACACAATTCTATTCAAAGTCAATTTCAATATCCAAGAATTTTTATGCTCATCACAATTCAAAATATAAGTTTGCATTTTTCCATGCAAATTGGCCATCACAATTCAAAACATATTCTATCACAATTTTCCAAAACATAATTTATTCAATCCACAACAATGATTAATACTTGTTGAAATACCATTTCACATAGCTAAATTCATACATACTATGACAATTTCAATAATCATTGAATTAAATCCAATACTTGATAAACATAATACATAAGGAAAATACTTTATTTAATCATATGAAATATTTAGAACAAAATCAATTAAAAACTAGTTACTCACAAACCTCTGAAGAGTAACCTCTTGGCCCTGACTCAGTGTTTCCTTCCCCTTCCCTGAGTCTTTGCTAACTGAAACACACAATTTGAAGTATTTTAGTACTCATTTAAACTGTCTCTGTCAATAAGGTTTAATAATTAATTTATTTAATTCTATTGTTTTCCTTAGTCAACCTATAATGTTGACCTTTGATGCACTCTAGGTAAATTAGGTTTAATGTTAACAATATGTCACATTTTTCATTTCAATATGCTACCAATATAGTGCAATTTACCATTTTTTGCAAGTTGGCATTCATTGCCAAATTACTTCAAGCATCATTGTATGTAAATGTCATGTTCTCAATTTTTGTGTGCTAAATTGGTCTAGCTTAAAGTCCTATTTCTCTTGGTTTTTAGCTTCTGGTCAAAGAAGCAAAATTGTAGCTCTATATCTTATTGCACTCGAGGAAAAATTTTAGGTCATTTTGAGCTGTACAGACCAAGATATGGTCAATTTACTAAAGCTGGATAGATTGCACCTTTAGTGCAAAAATTTGATCAATTTTAGGTCACATTTAGTTCTGACAGTTTTGATACCTGAATTTGTGCAAGCTATTTGAGTTAGTTCTGGCCATTTCTGGGCTTTGGTGTCTTCATAAGAATTGTAGTTCTATGTCTAACCTATCCATGGTAAAAATTTCAGGTCAATTGGACCTGTTTTGAATGAGTTACAGTTATCCTAATTACTATTGTTCATATGGTCAAAAATCTGGGTTTGCAAGGTTGCCATTTCATATTTGGTCATTTTTAAGGTTAGTTTCTAGGCAAAATTTTGGCAACATTTCTGCATGAAAGTTGGTATATTTGATGTCTAGTTTCACCCCCATTGGCCTCATGCCAATTGAGTTCATATTTTTGCACTTATGACTAATTTATGTTCTGCCAACATACATAACCTGCATTTAAACATCACACTTCCAATTTTAACAATCCTCCTCCTTCCAATACTTCAATATTCAATCAATGGCACTTCTATATATATTGTACACAATTGCAGCAAACATTTTGGGTAGAACACTCAAGTGCTCAATGCACACAATACACCATTCAAGTTCAACATTCACTTCCACCAAAATTCAACGTATCTCAATATCAATATTGCACATACACTTCCATATACTCATACCTCAATATCAATTACACATGCTGCCCACAATTTAATACTATCATATTTCATTAATAAACTTCATATTCACACACACAAATTCATGATATTATGGGTTGCCAAACATGGCAGTTTGCCAAAGCATCAAGGTCCCAATTCAAACCCTTAATTCAAGCACTAACATGCACATACTTGGACATTAACCTATTACAACTTCCATTTGAGTTAATCATCCTTAATTCCCATCCATTAGAGGTAAGAAAAACTCAACCACAACAAACTTTCATGGCTGTCCAAAATGGAATATATCAATAACTCATCAAATCCTTCAAATTTCTTCACCATTCAACTCATCTCAACCTTAATACAAACTTTAATGAAGCAAGGGATGAAAAACTAGCACTAACCTTTATTTGGAGCTTCCTAAACTTTACCAAAACTTCTTCTTTTTGCTTCCTACATGCTGCCCATGAGGTAAGGATAAGTTCTTGTGAAGGCACCTTGTGGTTTTATGTGGAAAAATGGTGAGGATTGAGAGCTTTGACTGAAACCTTCCATGGAGATTTTGAGAGAATATGTTTTGACCATGGATGTGCAAAATAAAGAAAATGAATGTTGAAGTGGTCATTGCTGTCCACTTATGGGTATTTATACCCCCACTGAGGTCCACTAATTGTCCACTAATAATAATTAAACATTAGTTTAATCCAAGGTTCAATATTTGCAAACTAATCCCCCATTTCTCTTTTAAATGCATTTCATTTTTAATTTCATTTTTCATGGAGTTCCAAAAATTTAATACCACTTATTTTTAATGGAAATTTAGGTCAAAAGTCCATTCTAGGTGTCAAATGACCAAAATGCCCCACTTCGGGTTATATTCTCAATTTTTTGGTAATACCGATTTTTGTCTATTTCTCAATTTCTCTTTTCTTTGTACTAATTTATTAATTTCCCTTTGATATTTCTAGTGTCAATTACATTTCAATATACCTTTACTTATGTCCCAAAAATATTTCCCGAGGTCCCCCTGCGGTCCAGGGCTAGTCAATGGTCCTCACCGTAACTTCCCGGTGCGATCACCCATCGCTACGGGTTTGGCTCGTTTAACTTAGTCATATTTTATCTCTTTTATTTTTCCTTAATTTTTCTCATCACATATTTCATTATTTTGTGCTTGTTTACTATCACTGGAGTGTAGTTCCAGACATTTTGACTTTCCGGGGCAGACATTAGCCATCGGAACAGTAGGACGTACGGATTACGAAAATGAGGGTGTTACAACTCTTCCCCTCTAAAAAGGAATTTCGTCCTCGAAATTCATCGAATTCAAAGAACTAAGAATATCGTTATCTCATAATTTTATTCACTCTCCCATCATTGTTTTCTTTTGCCTTTATTATTTCTACTCATGAAAGTCTATTATTCATTAGTTCTCTGATTTCTCATACTGGAATCCTTACCTGTCCTTCAGTCTCTTTTACCAATTCTAACTCTGTTAAATTACCCTTTGTATAGGTATTCTGCATTTATCTCATACAAGACCTTATACCTTGGTATCTTCATGCTTATTTAATAAATATCACTATACACAAACTCCATCAATGAAAGGTATCTATTCTTGCTTCTAGAGGGAATAGTACTACAACTTCTAAATATATTTTCAAATACCTAAAACATTCTTTTATGACAAAAATATCAAAATAATTATAAGACTCTATATCAATGTCTAGATTTCTTTTCCCAACTCAGTTCAACGTACTGGTGTTCTGCACTTTTTCCCTTATAGTGTTTCATAGGGTACCGTTTGTATGCTAACTTGACACTTATTATTGTATACAAATTCTGTTAGTGGGAGGTATCATCCCATCTCCTCGATTCAATGACACAAGTTCTCAGTATATTCTCGAGGGCTTATCACATATTACAAGTTATTATTATCATTTCATTTTCATTGTTTACAGGAACTCAATGAGTTTCAGAATTTACCTGAATTACTCGTTTCGACTGTCCATCCGTTTGAGGATGATAAGTCGTACTGATATCTCTAAGCTTATAGCAATTACTGTGGTACAGGTAGTTCACATTAATGTAACCGAGTCACTGACTCTAGCTATCTTACAAGTGTAGTCTTTCGATAGGCTAGTTATGAAGTTTTAAATTTCTGACTAGAATTTTCACATTTATTTCCTGTAATAGTATTCTATTCGAGCGTAACTATATCAAATCAAATACTACTTACAAACATCCTTATCTTGGTGTACCACGAGGAAGCACGTAGCTCTATATAGTAATCCCATATTGGTACTATAATCTGCAGCTTACAATACAAACATCGAGAACATTACATAGTCACTACCTTATAACCTCATGGACTAGGTTTTCTAACATCTTATTGTTCTCGAATCCACTAATATCCTAAACCTATTCTGATTACAATATCCCTTAACAATTATTAACAGTAACATTTTTGCCCTCATCTAGAGCAATTCTATGATTGTAACTTACTTTTAGGTCCTTTTGCCTTATATTAAGTAGGCTTGCCAATTAGCTTTATAATTTATGATGTGTTAGAAAATACTTTTAGCTAACAATTCTTCCCAAATTAATGTCAATCATACTTGTTATTATTGTTTTTATCCTAAAGGACTAGTCACTAATATATCAAAATTTATTTCCATGTAAAGGAATAGCAACAGAACATATAGTTCTAACACTAGCACACAACTAAGTAATGCTGGGATCAAATAATAACTAATTGTTTCTTTCAAAAATTAAGAACTTACCAGCAGCTACATCCAAAGTTTCCGCTCTTTCTCCTTAGCGCATAGTGGATGCTCTGACTGGTGCGCTACTATGTTCGGTTGATTTGCTATGCTATGATTATGAGGAGTACCAACTTTATTTCTATCTTGACCTCTACTGACTGTCTATGAACTTCGGAGAGTAGATCGAGGTGCTCTAGTACAATCTCTAACAAAATGTCCATGTTCACCACACTCCAGTGGCTTTACGACAAATACCCCCATGTAGTTTGCCACAAGAGTTACAGATACGAGGAGGATAGAAACTTCTGGTTGTTCGACGACTAGGTCTTAGTGGTCTCTGCCCCGATGATCTACCTCCGTCATATCCCTGATCTCGAGGCTCCTCAAATTCTTTTCTCTTCCCCAAATTACTGCTTGAGCTCTGACCCATAGGTTTCTCCCTCTTCTCTATTTCACACTGCCCTTGTGGGGATTGGGTTTTTGTTTGAGCTTGAGTTGATAGTGTTTCAGCCGGGGCTCCTCAAATTCTTTTCTCTTCCCCAAATTACTGCTTGAGCTCTGACCCATAGGTTTCTCCCTCTTCTCTATTTCACACTGCCCTTGTGGGGGTTGGGTTTTTGTTTGAGCTTAAGCTGATAGTGTATCAGCCATTTATTGAAAGAAAGTGGCCATTTGTGTAGTAATTTGTACAGGCGGGGCTGGTAAAGTCGGGCTTCCGACTCTTTAAGGGGCTTGGGCCTCACCTTGTACTTCCGCTGTCACAAACTGTTCTATTGTCTCATCCTTCTCTTTCATATCTTTTCACAGGATTTTCTATTCCTTTACAACCAACACAAGGAGATTTCTCTCCATTAATTCATATTTATGATGTAAATGTACTATATGTATCAAACATTTGAGCAGTTGTATTTATAGGCAAAAAGATTTCAAATTCACAGTTCAAAATTTACTTTAAAACCATTGCTCTGATACCACTAAACATGTCACACCCTACTCCTCCGTAAGATGTAACATGATCCTGTAGTACACCTAATGAATTACTGTACTTTACCTACCGATAACCCATTAAATATACTACAAGGGATTTTAAATCAATTTTCGTGAAATTTAAATCATCGATTAAAATCTGGTGTTATAAAAATTTTTCAAAATTCCAGCAGAGTGCCGGCCGTATTTTGAGAAAATAGTTCTTCAATGTCACACCCCACCCCTCTGTAAGGCATAACATGATCCCGTAGTATACCTAATGAATTACCAAACTTCGTCTACTGATAACCCATTAAATACACTAGAAGGGATTTTAAACCTTTTTCTTGCTTCTTTTTACAGTGGTGAGCACTATTTACAGGTGTTAAAATTTTTTTTTTTTTTTAACTGAAGTGAAACTAGATAACACATTTGAAGTATTAATAACTTCTGTAAAAATTTTGGCAGAGTGCCATCTGTATTTTGAATAAAACAGTTCTTCAAAAACCTGTAAAAAGCACTTCAAATATATTTCTCAATCTCAAACTCTAACATCCAATCAACACAATAAGTTTCTCAACATTTGCCAACTCAAATCCATAATAATTTTTCAGTGTTTTCAAAAGCTGAGATAAAAGAAATATATCACAATATTTACAAACCAAAATAATTTACAAATTTAGTTTACAACTTTAATGTACAATTTTAATTTACAACTGCTCAAAACCAAGAACAATATATACATACAGTGAACATACATTACAATACAAAATGCAAAATATGGTATACTCAATATACCCGATGATCTCTCAGTGTAGTACTAGCAGCCTAGTCTGCTACCTTATCAGTCTGTCTACCTGTGATAGCAATGAAAAGCTATCGCTGAGCCAATGTCTCAGTGGTGCACAACATTAACAAAATGCAACTTTAAATCACAAATCATAAGTCATATAAATAGTGGATACTTAAAACTATAGTTAAATTCAAAAGACAGTGAATGTCAATAAGAATTTAAACTCCACTTCACAATATCATAATAAATATCAATAAATCACACATAGCTTAATCATGTTCCAAAGTCCAATTCATCCCAAGAGCCGATGGCTAATGAGGAATAACATAGCTAGCTAGCAATAATATGAGTACTCATTCTATTCTTCCTCAACAGGCACACACCTCAACACTTCAGCCAGAGAGGGAATTCAAAGTCAATTCGTCCCACTAGACAAGCTAGCGAGGAATTCAATCAATACACATGATAGCTATGGTTTCAAACCATTTACAATGCTTTTCAATCAATAAGTATCCATCAAATATCATTCAAACAATTTTTCACAATTTAAAACAATAATATACAAATAGTCATAATTTATTTCAATTGAAAAATTCAAAAGAAATAACTGTTGTGCACAAACCTCTGAAATGTAGCCTCTTGGCCCTGACTCAGTGTTTCCTTCCCCTTCCCTGAGTCTTTGCTAATTGAAACACACAATTTGAAGTGTTTCAATACTCATTTATACTGTCTCTAACAATAAGGTTCAATAATTAATTTATTGAATTCTATTATTTTCCTTAGTCAACCTAAAATGTTGACTCTCGATGAACTCTAGGTGAATTAGGTTTAATGGTACCAATATGTCACATTTTATAGCCTTTTAGTGTTGGTACATGTTACCAAATTCATTTTCATGTATATTGTATTTTATTACAATTTACCGGATTTCGGTATACTAATTTGACCTAGCTGAATGACCTAGTTCCCTCAATTTTCGGGTTTCGGTCCACACTACAAACTTGTAGGTCTATGTCTTATTGCAGGCGGAGCAAAATTTCAGGTCATTCTGAGTTGTGTAGACCAAGTTATGGTCAATTTACCAATGCTGGACAGAATGTACCAAAATGGTAGCTTTAGGTCATTTTTAGGTCACTTTTGGTTCGGCCAGTTTTTGGACCTGAAATTGTGCAAGCTATTTGGCTTGGTTCTGGCCATTTCTGGGCTTTGGTGTCTTCATAAGAATTGTAGATATATGTCTCAGCTATTCATGGTAAAAATTTTAGGTCAATTGGACCTGTTTTGAGTGAGTTATGGCCAAAATACTAACTACTACCCAAATGGTCAATTTTCAGGCTTTCAAAGCACTAATCCAGATTTGGTCATTTTTCAAGTCACCTTCTAGGCAGAATTTTGGTAAGCTTCCTCCATAAAAGTTAGCACATTTTGTGCCTAGTTTCACCTCCAATTGGTCTCATACCAATTGGAGCCACACACTTAAGGTTCTAAGCCAAAACATACACTGCCCTATTGCACATTGTTCATCCTTTACCAATTACACATCCTATGTTTACCAAGTTCACTCTTCCATGCCAATTCTGGTTTGTACCATAACATTAACACATTTAGCAACACATTTTTGGTCATTTTGGCAGCTTGTAACCGCTCTCAACATACACCTTATAACTCAGAATTTTTCCAAGTCTAATTACAACAATTAACCACAAGACATACCTCATTTACATGTCCAAATTCAAACCACTATACACATATCCAAATTCAAAAAATTATTCATATACACATGCTGCCATCAATGACAATATAATTCAACAATATTTCATGAACTCAAACACTTCAATCTTCTTCATGAGGCTACCACAAATTTTCACATATCCATCAATTGCCATTTTCACTTTTTAAGCTTCCAAATCAAACTTTACACATGGAATTCAACTATAATACAATCAAACATTTAAATCATCATTCCAACCACTATTTACATGCAAGAATAAGATGTTCTTATTGAGGTTCCATGGCTGTCAAAATGTACATTTCCACAAATTCATCAAACTTCAAAAATCCTTTCACAAATCAACTACCCACAACACCCATTCAAAGTTTAATGAAACAAGAATTAAAACTACATACTTACCACTTTTGAAATTCTTCAAAACCTCACCAAAACTTAACTTTCTTGCTACCTATCTACTGCCCAAGTTGTATAGACAAACTTTAGTGAAGAAATTAAGTGGAAAAGGGGCTTACTTCATGCTTGCATGGAGCTTGGAAAAGATTAGGCCATGGAGGTTCTCTTCCTCTTGGTTTCAGCTGGTTTTGGCAAGGTGAGGAAGATGAAGTTATTTTCTGCCACAATATGTTTAGTGGTCCACTTAAGTGGAGTTAGTGGAGCACCATTAAACATTTTAATGTTTATTTATTCTAAAGTTTCCAAATTCCCACATTTAACTCCTATCTTTTTCTATTTAAATTATGTACCACCGATTTAATTTTTTATGATATTTTCCAAGTGTAATATCATTTATTTTTAATGGACATTTAGGTCAAAAGACAACTCGAGGTGTCAAATGACCATAATGCCACTGTTCGGATTATATTCCTAATTTTTTGGTAACACCGAGTTTTATCGTTTTCTCAATTTCTCATTTTTCTTTGTACTCATTAATTACTTTTTCTTTGATATTTCTAATAATACTTATGCTTCAATAGATGTTTATTTAAGTCTTAAAAATACTTTTCAAGTTTCCCTGCAGTCCAGCGCTAGTCAACGGTCCATGCCACAACTTTTCGATGCGGTCACCCATCGCTGGGGTTCTCGGCTCGTTTAACTTGGTTATATTTCATTGCTATTATTTTTCTTTTGTTTTTCTTGTATTTTCTTTTCTTGTATTTCATTATTTTATGTCTCCTCACTCATATCTAAGTGTAGTTTTAGGCATTCTAGCTGTCCGGACAACATTGGTCTCCGGAACAGTAGAACGCACTACCGAACATAGGGGTGTTACATTCAAACCTAAAAAAGAAAACACTCCCAGTATGTTTTCTCAAATACAACTCCAGTAAACTTCATTTCATCTCATAATTCAATCTTAATAATCAAATCAATTGATTTTCAAACCAACCTCATCATAAAAGAAACATTTCATTGATTACAAGACGCAAAAATTAATATTACAAAACTATACAGGTAAATGAAATCTCAAATATACATTATAATAATTTGTATTTAATTACGTACTAAAATATTTTACAAGAGTTTTTATACAACTACTCAAATAATTTACATACGTATACTTACATGCATACATCAAAACTTATGTACATGGGTATGCCTATGATATACTTGGAGCTAATCTGAATGTGTCTTCAAAGAAGCTTACTCAATTGCTCTATGCTCTTTTCACCTGCGAAAGCATACAAAGCTATCGCTTAGTGGTGAACTCAGTGGTGCACAACTATAATTTAAAACATAGTATAATATACATTGACAAAATTATAACAATTAATTTGAAAGTCTCAAAATTCAACAAAATTCCAAAAGTCAAAATCTTCATTGCCTATAATATAAATCATTAGTTAAAATGACTTTGACCAAGAAATTCAATTTATCAAATCACAACTGGACATTTAAAGTAATTCCAGCAATCATGGAAATAAAGATTAATTCCAAAAAAATTAATTATGCATGAATCCCATTTGAAATCGAAATTCTTTACTATTCAAATACCATTATTTATCTCACTAACTATGCAAGAATATTCCAAAAGGGCCATCTTCGGGGTGATTCTAATTTCCTATGGTAGGGGAGGTCGAATCGGATTCTAACTCCCTATGGTCGGGGAGGTCGAATCATCGTGCACAACACACATCACAATAATGAAACTTCCGAAAGGGCCATAACATATAAACTTAGATCTAACCTCTAATAAGAGGAGAATCTAAGCCTTTGCACGTACCATGGTAATCAAAACAAAACTAACTCTATTGTCTCATCAACAAATGAGAGAGACAGGTAATAACCTAGTCAAGCATCTATAGTGAGATATAAAATAATATCATGAATCTCTTTGTCCTTTTTTGAGCATAAAACACAACACAATTTGATTCAAAGTCAATTCTAATATCCAATAATTTTTATGCTCATCACAATTCAAAACATAAGTTTGCATTTTTCCATGCTAATTGGCCATCACAATTCAAAATATATTCTATCACAGTTTTCCAAAACATAATTTATTCAATCCACAATAATGATTAATACTTGTTGAAATACCATTTCACAAAGCTAAATTCATACACACTATGACAATTTCAATAATCATTGAATTAAATGCAATACTTGATAAACATAATACATAAGGAAAATACTTCATTTAATCATATGAAATATTTAGAACAAAATCAATTAAAAACTAGTTGTGCACAAACCTCAGAAGAGTAACCTCTTGGCCCTGACTCAGTATTTCCTTCCCCTTCCCTGAGTCTTTGCTAACTGAAACATACAATTTGAAGTGTTTTAGTACTCATTTAAACTGTCTCTAATAATAAGGTTTAATAATTAATTTATTTAATTCTATTGTTTTCCTTAGTCAACCTATAATGTTGACCCTTGATGCACTCTAGGTGAATTAGGTTTAATGTTACCAATATTTCACATTTTGCATTTCAATATGCTACCAATATAGTGCAATTTACCATTTTTTGCAAGTTGGCATTCATTGCCAAATTACTTCAAGCATCATTGTATGTAAATGTCAAGTTCTCAATTTTTGTGTGCTAAATTGGTCTAGCATAAAGTCCTATTTCTCTTGGTTTTTAGCTTCTGGTCAAAGAAGAAAAATTGTAGTTCTATGTCTTATTGTACTCGGGGCAAAATTTCAGGTCATTCTGAGTTGTATAGACCAAGATATGGTCAATTTACTAAAGCTGGACAGATTGCACCTTTAGTGCAAAAATTTGGTCAATTTTAGGTCACATTTAGTTCTGGCAGTTTTGGTACCCGAATTTGTGCAAGCTATTTGACTTGGTTCTGGCAATTTTTGGGCTTTGGTGTCTTCATAATAATTGTAGGTCTATGTTTAAGCTATCCATGGTAAAAAGTTTAGGTCAATTGGACCTATTTTGAGTGAGTTATGGTCATCCGAATGACTACTGTTCATATGGTCAAAAATCTGGGTTTGCAAGGTTGCCATTCCGGATTTGGTCATTTTTAAGGTTAGTTTCTAGGCAGAATTTTGGCAACATTTCTACATGAAAGTTGGCCTATTTGGTGTCTAGTTTCACCCCCCCATTGGCCTCATACCAATTGGGTTCATAGTTTTGCACTGCCAACATACATAACCTGCATTTAAACATCACATTTCCAATTTTGACAATCCTCCTCCTTCCAATACTTCAATATTCAATCAATGGCACTTCTATATATATTGTACACAATTCCAGCAAACATTTTGGGCAGAACACTCAAGTGCTCAATGCACACAATACACCATTCAAGTTCAACATTCACTTCTACCAAAATTTAACATATCTCAATATCAATATTACACATACACTTCTATATACTCATACCTCAATATTAATTACACATGCTGCCCACAATTTAATACTATCATATTTCATTAATAAACTTCATATTCACACACACAAATTCATGATATTATGGGCTGCCAAATATGGCAGTTTGCCAAAGCATCAAGGTCCCATTTCAAACCCTTAGTTCAAGCACTAACATGCACATACATAGACATTAACCTAGTACAACTTCCATTTGAGTTAATCAACCTTAATTCCCATACATTACAGGTAAGAAAAACTCAACCACAACAAACTTTCATGGCTGTCCAAAATTGAATATATCAGTAACTCATCAAATCCTTCAAATTTCTTCACCATTCAACTCATCTCAACCTTAGTACAAACTTTTATGAAGCAAGGGATGAGAAACTAGCACTAACCTTTATTTGGAGCTTGCTAAACCTTACCAAAACTTCTCCTTTTTGCTTCCTACATGCTGCCCATGAAGTAAGGACAAGTTCTTGTGAAGGCACCTTGTGGTTTTATGTGGAAAAATGGTGAGGATTGAGAGCTTTGATTGAAACTTTCCATGGAGATTTTAAGAGAATATGTTTAGGCCATGGTTGTGCAAAATGAAGAAAATGAATTTTGAAGTGGTCATTGCTGTCCACTTATGGGTATTTATACCCCTACTAATGTCCACTAATTGTCCACTAATAATAATTAAACATTAGTTTAATCCAAGGTTTCAATATTTGCAAACTAATCCCCCATTTCTCTTTTAATTGCATTTCATTTTTAATTTCATTTTTTATGGAGTTCTAAAAATTTAATACGACTTATTTTTAATGGACATTTAGATCAAAAGTCCATTATAGGTGTCAAATGACCAAAATGCCCTACTTCGGGTTATATTCTCGATTTTTCGGTAACACCGATTTTTGTTTGTTTCTCGATTTTTCAATTTTCTTTGTACTAATTTATTAATTTTCATTTGATATTTCTAGTGTCAATTATGTTTCAATAAACCTTTACTTATGTCCCGAAAATATTTCCTGGGTTTCCCCCGCAGTCCAGGGCTAGTCAACGATCCTCGCCGTAACTTCTCGGTGCGGTCACCCATCACTACGGGTTTGGCTCGTTTAACTTAGTCACATTTTATCTCTTTTATTTTTCCTTAACTTTTCTCATCACATATTTCATTATTTTATGCTTGTTTACTATCACTGGAGTGTAGTTCCAGACATTTCGACTTTTCAGGGCAGACATTAGCCGTCGAAATAGTAGGACGTACGGACTATAAAAATGAGGGTGTTACACCGACCGAGAGCCCAGTAGACCACAGACTTGGTGAGATCTTCTGTAGCTCTGCATAGTGTCCGTGTCACCTCACCGACATCAGTGCATTGGTAGGACACTAGGTTTCATTTTGGGTATTTTGTAATTAACTTTTATTTTCTCACATGTGATTGAAACTTATGTAATGTATTTTGGTATTAATGTAAATAGTGGAAATTGTGTTTATGAATGAAAAAGTGAATATTTATTTATGACTTTTACATGATTATCATATGAGATGAATGATTGAGAAATGGAAATGTTGTTGAAAAATATTGTGATTTTATTGATGAAATGGAGTTTGGGATTGATTGAAAATTTAGGAAGTGTTTTTCACAGGTTTCGAAGAACAGTTTTCTTCATTTTTAGCCGGTACTCTGCCGGATTTTCTATAAAACTTACAGAACCTCAAATAATTTATGATTTTAATAAATGACTGAAATGAATTATATTTCGCAAATTGTACTTCATAACTATGAAAAAAATAAATTAGGAAGGATAAAAATAATTGAAATGAAATATGGTGTTCCGGTACACTATGTGGCATATCTTGCTCGGCTACACTGTAGACGGGTAAAGGGTATCACAATAAAAATTATTGGATATTGGAATTGACTTTGAATTGAATTGTATTGTGATTTATGCTCACAAAAAGGACAAAGAGACTGATGATATTATTTTATAACTCACTATAGATGCTTGACTAGGTTATTAACCGTCTCTCTCATTTGTTGAGGAGATAATGGAGTTAGCTTTGTTTTGATTATCATGGCACGTGCACAGGCTTAGATTCTCCTCTTATTAAAGCTTAAATCTAAGTTTTTATTTGTTATGGCCCTTTCGGAAGTTTCATTATTGTGGTGTGTATTGTGCACGAAGATTCAATCTCCTCAACAATAGGGAGTTAGAATCCGATTCGACCTCCCCGACTATAGGGAGTTAGAATCACCCTGAAGATGGCCCTTGTGGATTAGTCTTGCATAGTTAGTGAGATAAAGAATGGTTTTTGAATAGTAAAGAATTTTGATTTCAAATGGGATTTATGCATAATTGATTTTGTTGGAATTAATCTTTATTCCATGATTGCTGGAATTAATTTAAATGTCTAGCTATGATTTGATAAATTGAATTTCTTGCTCAAAGTCATTTTAACTAATGATTTATATTATTGGCAATGAAGATTTTGACTTTTGTAATTTTGTTGAATTTCGAGACTTTCAAATTAATTGTTATAATTTTGTCAATATATATTGTACTATGTTTTAAATTATAGTTGTGCACCACTGAGTTCACCACTCAGCGATAGCTTTGTATGCTGTCGCAGGTGAAAAGAGCATATAGCAGTTGAGTAAGCTTCTTTGAAGACACATTCAGATTAGCTCCAGGTATATCATAGGCATACCCATGTACATAGGTTTGATGTAAGTTGTATAAAAACTCTTGTAAAATATTTTGGTATGTAATTAAATATAAATTATTGTAATGTAAATTTGAGATTTCATTTACCTGCATAGTTTTGTAATATTAATTTTTGAGTCTTATAATCAATGAAATGTTTCTTTTATGATGAGGTTGGTTTGAAAATGAAATGATTTGAATGTTGAGATTGAATTATGAGATGAAATTGTTAGTAGTATGCCCTAGAGTATATCATTTAGTATGTATCTTATACATGTTTTCATTAATAAAAGGCATTTCCATTTTTCCGTTTACATAATATATTTATGTGCACTAGAAAAGGTCCATTGATATTTTGTTAGAAATTCTATTCTTAAGTTGTTAAGAATATGAGTGACGGTATTTCTAGTACAAAGTATCATAAATAGGTTCATAATTGAGGATACTTCACAATAAGGACATGACTTATCGAGAAAGATTGTATTCATGTTTGTTCCCAAGTTATTTATATGAGATATAAATAAGATGGAATGGTGAGTCTCATGCCACATGGCAAACATGATAGGCACTTATACATGATAAGTAGGTCGAACCAGTGACATTTGTCACACCCTACTCCTCCGTAAGATGTAACATGATCCCATAGTACATCGAATGAATTACTGTACTTTGCCTACCAGTAACCCATTAAATATACTACAAGGGATTTTAAATCAACTTTCGTGAAATTTAAATCATTGATTAAAATCTAGTGTTATAAAAATTTTTCAAAATTTCGGCAGAGTGCCGGCTGTATTTTGAGAAAACAGTTGTTCAAAACCTGCAAAGAAACACACTTCCAATATGATTTCTCAAATACAACTCTAATAAACTTCATTTCATCTCACAATTCAATCTCAATAATTAAATCAATTTATTTTCAAACCAACCTCATCATAAAAGAAACATTTCATTGATTACAAGACTCAAAATTAATATTATAAAACTATTCAGGTAAATAAAATATCAAATTTTCATTTACAATAATTTACATTTAATTACATACTAAAATATTTTACAAGAGTTTTTATATAACTGCTCAAATAATTTACATACATATTATTACATGCATACATCAAAACCTATGTACATGGGTACACCTATGATATACCTGGAGCTGATCTGAATGTCTCTTCAAAGAAGCTTACTCAATTGCTCTATGCTCTTTTCAGCTGCGACAGCATACAAAGCTATCGCTGAGTGGTGAACTCAGTGGTGCACAACTATAATTTAAAACATAGTACAATATGCCTTAACAAAAACTACAGCAAATAATTTGGAAATCTGGATACTCATCAAATTTCAAAACTCAATATATTCATTGCTAATAATATAAATCATTTGTATAAAATGACTTTGATAACGAAATTTAATTTATCAAATCATAACTAAATTTAAGGTAATTCCAACAAAATCAATTATACATAAATCATAATTGAAATCACAATTCCTTACTATTCAAAAATATTCTTTATCTCGAAAACCATTCTTTATTTCAAAAATCATTCTTTATCTCACTAACTATGTAAGACTAATCCGAAAGGGGCATCTTCTGGGTCATTCTAACTCCCTATGGTCGAGGAGGACGAATCGGATTCTAACTCCCTATTGTCGGGGAGGTCGAATCATCATGCACAGTACACATCACAATAATGAAACTTCTGAAAGGGCCATAACATATAAAAAAAATTAGATCTAACCTCTAATAAGAGGAGAATCTAAGCTTGTGCATGTACCATGGTAATCAAAACACAACTAACTCCATTGTCTTCTCAACAAATGGGAGAGACGGGTAATAACCTAGTCAAGCATCTATAGTGAGATATAAAACAATATCACAATCCTTTTAGTGAGCATAAATCACAATACAATTCGATTCAAGTCAATTCTGAAGGAATGGAAACGTGAAAAACATAAGTTTATACCATTGAATTCAAAAATTTTCACCTAGGGTCACATGCATCATGCAAGATTTATTTTTATCTATTTGATTTCAATGATAAACAACATATTGAAACTCTTTTAATATGTTTTTGGATCTATATTTGCCATTTAAGATTTTAAAATTAATCAGATTAATTTTAGAACCCTAGATTAAATCAAGAACGATTACACTAACCTCTTGATGCACTGCAGTGTGTCTGCACCTTTGAGATTCACCTTCAGGACACCAGATGTTGTCCCTCTAGCTTCTCCACACCAAGAAAACCTATGGCAGCCCTTGAACAGCTTCTAAAGCTTTTTTTATTAATTAGAAATTCAAGTTCTGCCTTTTAAGAGATTAGAGATGTAAACAGGACACTAGAAACAATTTCTAGTGTTCTTAATTCAAGAGATTGATGGCTAATCTCTTTGAATTGATGAGAGATGAAGAAGAATAGATGAAAAGCCTCAAAGTGGCTTGAAAAAGGAGAGGAGTGGCTGCTGGTTATTTTTCTTTTCATAACCACACTTAAATAGCTAGGTTAACACATTAAACCCTTGCCACATGTCACCCTTTGATTAGCTCTAGGTTTAAGTGACCCAATCACATTGTGCCAAGTGTCAAACCTATATTTAATCTTGATTTTAATGATCTTACATGATTAAAAAACATTTTGCAAGCTTATGTGTCATCCCATGTGTCACCATCTCTTGGTGCCACGTGTCACACTGTGAAATGACCAAAATGCCCCTGTGTCTTAATTTTGAGTTCTTAACCCAAAATAATTATTTTTCTTCTTCTAATTAATTTATATCAAATATAAATTAATTAATTAATCTCTATTAATTAAATTCTCATTAATTAAATTCATATTTAAACACTTTAAATATAAACTTAATTTATAATACACATCCAATAATCTAGATTTGGTTTCAAGGTATGCTAGGGACTTTGCAATTTAATTGCAAACCAAACCTATTTAATTAATCAATTAAACTCTTTAATTAATTAATTAAATCATATTTAAATAGGTGATAACTTGTGTATGTGTGTGACTTACTAGGCTCATCACTAATTGGCAATGAGACATGATATCAACTCTTAATATCATCAGAACTCTTTCTTACCATAAATGATTTCTCTAAATCATTTTATGCACCTCATAGACCATGGTTAACACCTAGCATAGCATGCCATGGCCACCCAATTAGTAATAAGGTTTCCCTTAAATGAACCTATAATCATATGTTACCATGCATTAGAATCTCTACATTACAAAATCCCAACTCAAATTTGAGTCATGGTTTATGTCAAACTCCATTTGCTATGAATATTATGTTCTCTTTTAATTCCAGTTCTTGATTAAAAGATTTTCTCATCGAAACTCTTTTACGAATAAATCTATCTGTCTGGCAGGAACTTGAAACATCAAGAACAATTAAATGAACATAGGATTTTATCTCTATTTACTTAGAGGAGCAGATTCCATCTTGATCAACACCTACCTCCATATATAACTAGTAGGAGCCAACACATGCCCATATACCCATACATAGTACAAGTATGAAGGCGTTATCAAACTCAAACTACCTATATATAAGATAAGCTGTGCTATCTCGTGTCTAAAGATTATATGCATCGATATGATTTATGACAAAACATTGACAAAAGTAAACTCCATGTGCTTGTCATAAGTGTCATTGGTTCGGCCTACTTATCATTTATAAGTGCCTATCATGTTTGTTATATGGCATGAGACTCACCATTCCATCTTATTTATATCTCATATAAATAACTTGGGAACAAACATGAATACAATCTTTCTGGATAAGTCATGTCCTTATTATGAAGTATCCTCGATTGTGAACCTATTTATGATACTTTTTGCTAGAAATATTGTCACTCATATTCTTAACAACTTAAGAATAATATTTCTAACAAAATATCAATGGACCTTTTCTATTACACATAAATATATTATGTAAAATGAAAAGTGGAAATGCCTTTTATTAATAAAAATATGTACAAGATACATACTAAATGATATGCTTTAGGGCATACTACTAACAATCTCCCACTAGCACTAGAGCCATTCATTACAATATCTTGGACCTATCTTCTCGAGATGTCGGTCTAACTGAGTCTGTGACATAGGCTTAGTGAATGTATCAGCTGGATTTTCAGCTGATGCTATTTTCTGCATGGCTACATCGCCTCGCCCAACTATTTCTCTGATAATGTGGTAGCGCCTTTCTATGTGTTTGGATTTCTGGTGAGACCTTGGTTCCTTAGCCTGTATGACTGCTCCATTATTGTCACAGTGTAGTGGAACTGCTGATTCAATGGAAGGAACTCTGTAAGTTCCGTCACGAACTTCTTTATCCAAACAACTTCCTTTGCAGCATCTGATGCAGCAATATATGATTAGCTCTAGGTTTAAGTGACCCAATCACATTGTGCCAAGTGTCAAACCTATATTTAATCTTGATTTTAATGATCTTACATGATTAAAAAACATTTGGCAAGCTTATGTGTCATCCCATGTGTCACCATCTCTTGGTGCCACGTGTCACACTGTGAAATGACCAAAATGCCCCTGTGTCTTAATTTTGAGTTCTTAACCCAAAATAATTATTTTTCTTCTTCTAATTAATTTATATCAAATATAAATTAATTAATTAATCTCTATTAATTAAATTCTCATTAATTAAATTCATATTTAAACACTTTAAATATAAACTTAATTTATAATACACATCCAATAATCTAGATTTGGTTTCAAGGTATGCTAGGGACTTTGCAATTTAATTGCAAACCAAACCTATTTAATTAATCAATTAAACTCTTTAATTAATTAATTAAATCATATTTAAATAGGTGATAACTTGTGTATGTGTGTGACTTACTAGGCTCATCACTAATTGGCAATGAGACATGATATCAACTCTTAATATCATCAGAACTCTTTCTTACCATAAATGATTTCTCTAAATCATTTTATGCACCTCATAGACCATGGTTAACACCTAGCATAGCATGCCATGGCCACCCAATTAGTAATAAGGTTTCCCTTAAATGAACCTATAATCATATGTTACCATGCATTAGAATCTCTCTGTTACAAAATCCCAACTCAAGCTGGAGTCATGGTTTATGTCAAACTCCATTTGCTATGAATATTATGTTCTCTTTTAATTCCAGTTCTTGATTAAAAGATTTTCTCATCAGAAACTCTTTTACGAATAAATCTATCTGTCTGGCAGAACTTGAAACATCAAGAACAATTAAATGAACATAGGATTTTATCTCTATTTACTTAGAGCAGATTCCATCTTGATCAACACCTACCTCCATATATAACTAGTAGGAGCCAACACATGCCCATATACCCATACATAGTACAAGTATGAAGGCAGTATCAAACTCAAACTACCTATATATAAGATAACTGTGCTATCTCAGGTCTAAAGATTATATGCACTGATATGATTTATGACAAAACATTGACAAAAGTAAACTCCATGTGCTTGTCATAAGTGTCATTGGTTCGGCCTACTTATCATTTATAAGTGCCTATCATGTTTGTTATATGGCATGAGACTCACCATTCCATCTTATTTATATCTCATATAAATAACTTGGGAACAAACATGAATAAAATCTTTATGTATAAGTCATGTCCTTATTATGAATTATCCTCGATTGTGAAACTATTTATGATACTTCTTGATAGAAATATTGTAAATCATCTTCTTAACAACTTAAGAATAATATTTCTAACAAAATATCAATGGACCTTTTCTATTACACATAAATATATTATGTAAACAGAAAAGTGGAAATGCCTTTTATTAATAAAAATATGTACAAGATACATACTAAATGATATGCTTTAGGGCATACTACTAACAATCTCCCACTAGCACTAGAGCCATTCATTACAATATCTTAGACCTATCTTCTCGAGATGTCGGTCTAACTGAGTCTGTGACATAGGCTTAGTGAATGTATCGGTGGATTTTCGGTGATGCTATTTTCTGCATGGCTACATCGCCTTGCCCAACTATTTCTCTGATAATGTGGTAGCGCCTTTCTATGTGTTTGGATTTCTGGTGAGACCTTGGTTCCTTAGCCTGTATGGCTGCTCCATTATTGTCACAGTGTCGTGGAACTGCTGACTCAATGGAAGGAACTACTGTAAGTTACATCACGAACTTCTTTATCCAAACAACTTCCTGCGACATCGATGCGACAATATACTCGACCTCGTAGTGGAATCTGCGATCGTGCTCTGTTTGGAACTCTTCCAACCGATCGCACCTCCATTACAAATGAACACATATCGAGCTAGACTTTCTATCATCGATATCTGATTGGAAATCAGAATCAGTATAACCATCCAATTGCAAGTCTCCACCTCCATAAATCAAGAATAAATCCTTAGTTCTTCTCAAGTACTTAAGGATATTCTTGTGACTATCGATGTTCCAAACCTAGATTGGATTGATACCGCTAGTCAAACTAACGACATATGCGATATCAGGCCTAGTACACAACATTGCATACATTAAACTTCCAATAGCCGAAGCATATGGAATTCTGGCCATTTTATCTCTCTCTTCAGGTGTCTTTGGAGACATCTCTTTAGAAAGGTGGATACCATGTCTCACTGGTAACAATCCTTTCTTGGAATCAAGTATAGACTTTGGGATAAACCAATTATTCTTTTCGCTCTATCTCTATAGATGCGAATCCCAAGAATATAGGTTGCCTCTCCTAAGTCTTTCTTGGAGAATGTATTTGACAACCATACCTTTACAGTTGTCAACATACATATCATTACCCATCAACGATTATGTCATCCACATATAAGACAAGGAAAGTGACAGCACTATCACTAACCTTCTTATATACACATGGTTCATCCACATTTTTTATAAAACCAAATGACTTAATCGCTTCATCAAAAAAGATGTTCCAACTCCTCGAAGCTTGTTTCAACCCATAAGTGGATCGCTTTAGCTTGCATACCTTGTAACCATCTTGGAATTCAAAACCCCTAGGTTGTTCCATGAAAATGTTTTCATCAATGTATCCATTGAGAAAAGGCTTTTGACATCCATCCGCCAAATTTCATAATCATAGTATGCACTATTGCTAATAAAATTCTAATTGATTTAAGCATGGAAACAGGCAAGAAAGTCTCCTCATAGTCGATTCCTTGCCTTTGGCAAAATCCTTTCGCTACTAGCCTTGCCTTATAGGTCTCTACCTTTCAATCAGAATCAATTTTATTCTTTAAAACCCATTTGTTCCCTATAGGTACAATACCTTGAGTGGGTCAACAAGATCCCAAACTTGATTCTTATACATGGAATTAATCTCGGATTTCATAACATCAATACATTTTGAATAGTATATATCTTATATAGCTTCTTCATAAATAAGTGGATCATCTCCATGATCTACTTCTTCATGAGTAGACAACTCTTGTTCTTCTTCATGAAGAAAACCATATCTCACTGGTGGGTGAGATACCCTGGTTGTTCTACGAGGCAGTGTAGATGTTTCATCAGCGGGTATAGGTTGACTAGATGGATCTATATCCATCCGATGCATTGGTTGGTCAAAATTCTCCAATTCTAACTCTATTTGCCTTCCTTTGCCTCCTTCTTGAACAAACGTTGTTCAAGAAATGTGGCATCTCTACTTATCACAACCTTTTGTGAAGTAGGCAAATAAAAATAATATCCAAAACTATCTTTTGGATATCCAACAAATCGACCTTTTTCTGATCTGGTCTCCAATTTCTCAGTGTTCAGCTTTTTTATATAAGCTGGACAACCCCAAATCTTAACATGCTTAAGACTTGGTTTTCTTCCATGCCATATCTCCTAAGGTGTGGAAGAAAGCGATTTTGATGGAATCCTATTCAGAATATACAAAGTTGATTCTAATGCAAATCCCCAAAGAAGATTGGCATATCGGTATAGCTCATCATACTATGTACCATATCCAATAAGTGCGATTTCTCCTTTCAGATACACCATTCAGTTGTGGCGTTCCTGGAGGAGTCAGCTGAGAAATAATGCCATGCTCTCTCAAGTATTCATCAAATTCAGTAGTGAAATATTCACCTCCACAATCTGATCGAAGAGCTTTAATACTCCTTCCTGTTTGATTTTCTACTTCAGATTTAAATTCTTTGAACTTTTCAAAAGATTCATGTTTGTATTTCATCAAATACAAATACCCAAACCTTGATTTATCATCAGTAAAAGTAATAAAATAATGAAAACCCCCTCTAGCCATTTCTTTAAATGGACCACATACATCACTATGTATTAGCTCCAAAATATTTTTAGCTCTTAGCCCTTGTCCAACAAAGGGTGATCTAGTTATTTTACCCTGAAGGCAAGATTCACAAGTTGGTGTAGGCTCAGAGCCCAATGAGGATAGAATCCCCATTTTCTCGGTTTGCAATCCTATCTTCTGCAACATGACATAACCTTAAGTGCCAAATATATTTTGAACTTGAGTTGGTTTTCACCATGGCATTGCATTCTTTTAGATCACTTGCATTCAATTTGTGTTTGTCATTATTATCCAAATAATAAAGACCATCATTCATATAACCCGAACCAACATATTTATTTCCAAAATAAATATTGCAAACATCATCTGTGAATGAAATTCATAGCCATTTCTAGTCAAACTAGATATAGAAATGATGTTCTTAAAAGCATCAGGTACATATAAAATATTATCTAAACACAAAACATGTCCAAACATGTAAAAAGATTTAGATCCTTTGGCTAAAGCTTCAACAGTTGAGCCATTGCCAATCCAGACTCTAATATCTTGAGAGCAAGCTGCTACTATTTGCTAGTTCTGTATATCATTAGAAATGTGAGAAGCTGGTACGATTATCTAAAACCAAAGTAGATGAACTATGAGTATCATCATAATCTAAATAACAAGATATGGACATACCTTCTAATGTGAATCCTTCTTTTCCTTCAGAGAAGCAAGATACTCTGGGCAATTCCTTTTCCAGTGCCCATCATTTTGGCAGTGGAAACACTTTCCTTTGCCTCCATCAGCTTTAGTCTTCCTTTTCTATTTAGCTATTTTCTTGGAAGGACCAGAAATCTGAGGTTTCTTTTCCTTATTGCCCTTCTTCTTGTTGGACTTTCCAGCAGAAAAATATGCAACTAAAGCTACCTCTTTTCCTTTATTGCCTGGCATATTCTTTTGGGCAATAACCAGCATGTTGAGTAAACCAGTTAAGGTGCATTCCTGTTTAGTCATATGGAAATTTGTCATAAAATTCCTAAAAGACTCAGGAAGGGACTAAAGGATCAAATCCGTTTGTAGTTGGAAATCCATGTTGAAGTCAAGATGTTCCAATTGCTCAATCAGCCGAATCATCTTATGGACATGATCCCCAACATTCTGTCCCTCAGACATCCTCATACGGAATAGCTGTCTAGATATCTCATACCTAGCATTCATGCTGTGCTCACCATACAACTCTTGTAGGTGAAGAAGGATCTCACTCGCACTCTGCATGTTCTCATGTTGCTTCTGTAACTCATTACTCATGGAAGCAAGCATGTAACACTTAGCTCTCATATCATGCTCCTTCCACTTGTCCAAAGTTTCATGTTCCTCTTGTGTGGCCTCTGGAGGTAAGGGACCAGGAACATTTGAATCTAGAACATATCCTATATGTTCAAGGTTCAGGATAAGTTTCAAATTTCTTAGCCAATCAGACAATTAGGTCCTATCAACCTATTGTGATCAAGTATGCTTGCAAGGATATTGGATGGTGGTGGTTGTTTTGTGCTCATTTTTATCAGAAAATTAACTGCAGAAAATAACCAGATTAATTAGTAAATGTATCATGTAATTAACCAAAATGATTATGGTCTTTTAATCAAATCGGTCCTCCCACTAACTTAGCGAATCCTACACTTCCAAAGTAGAAAACGGAAATCCTAGTTGGATGGATTTCTAGTGGGTGATTGAATTCTTATAACTCTATTGATCATCCTCAGGTACATCCATTATTGGAATTACAATAAACTATAAGTGAGCAACTCCTTGCCCATCACATCTCATGTGAGGTTCAATCCTTTACCTAGCCCCTAATGCTCAAAATCTCAGGTACATCCATTATTGACTTCTCTTGCATTAGTTAAGTTGATCCCATTGAGCCAGTAATTATGCAAATAATTTTAATGTCCTCAGGTACATCCAATATTGGCCACTAAACCATTTACATATTTACAACATCTGATGCTTAACTATTATTCTTAAGAAAATCTCTTAAATTAATTGCATCTTATGCAACTATTTAAAATTTCTTAAAATAATTGCCCCAATGGAGGGCCTATGTTATAATTACTTTAATTATAGCATTTCCAACTTAATCATTTGTTTGGAAGATTTTATGGTCATTCTAATTACTATTAAGGTCTCACTTTGCACATTATCCAATTAGCATGCATGTATCATTTAATAGCATACATTCCCATACATCTCATGCATTCATGGATAAGTAATAAATATGGTCTGATCATGGACTTTCTAAGGGATTCAATTGAGCCACCAAGAATTGAATCAGAGCATTCCTAGGTGCATTTCATTCATTCATTCATTCATTTTACAAGAGTTGCTGAAGGAGTACATAATCAACACTTGATCTTGAATTCCTCCCACTGGTCCCACCAATGCTCTTGACCTCCTTGAACTTCTTGCAATCCAATATTACATGGTAATCCTTGGCATACCAAGGTGAATTTACAAGAACTTAAATAAATGAAATTACAACCCAAAAATTATTACAAACTTCATAATACATGCCCAAAATAAATTAAAATAAATTAATTAATTTACAATCCCAAAGAAACATAAAAGAAATAAATCCAATCACATTGATCTTTTATAGTCCATGATTATCCATCATGCATATCACTATTTAACAATTAAATAAAACATACATACTTAAATTAAATTGAATATCTCATATTCAACTTAAAAATCCAGATTTGAATATGATTCAAATAAATATAAAATTTCAGATTTGAATCTCATTCAAACAAATTTAAAAATTTAGATTTGAATCACATTTAAACAACTTTAAAAATTCAGATTTGAATCACATTCAAACATTTTTTAAAAAATCAGATTTGAATCACATTCAAACATTTTTTAAAAAATCAGATCTGAATTTTATTCAATCAATTTTAAAAAATTAGATTTAAATATGATTCAAACAACTTTAAAAATTCAGATTTGAATCACATTCAAACAACTTTTAAAATTGATTTGAATCACATTCAAACAATTTTAAAATTGTAATTTGAATAATAATTTTATTGTTTTACTAAAATTCTAATTAATCAATTTAATTAGACATAGGATGAGATTTTAGATCATACAACAATTGTTTATTAAAATGCAAACCTTGCGCCACCTTGAAGTACCATTGTTGCCGCCACCAATGGTGGCTTCACCATGTGTGCCGCCGCACATCCATAGCAACCAGCAATGGATCAATCATCTCATGATCAAATCACACATTTAAATCATATAATCAACAATCTAAATGGCAAATATAGTGGCTCGATACCAATTGAAGGCAGGCGTGAAAAATACAAGTTTATACCATTGAATTCAAAAATTTTCACCTAGGGTCACATGCATCATGCAAGATTTATTTTTATCTATTTGATTTCAATGATAAACAACATATTAAAACTCTTTTAATATGTTTTTGGATCTGTATTTGCCATTTAAGATTTTAAAATTAATTAGATTAATTTTAGAACCCTAGATTAAATCAAGAACGATTACACTAACCTCTTGATGCACTGCAGCGTGTCTGCGCCTTTAAGATTCGTCTTCAGGACACCAGAAGTTGTCCCTCTAGCTTGTCCACATCAAGAACACCTATGGCAGCCCTTGAACAGCTTCTAAAGCTTTTTCTATTAATTAGAAATTCAAGTTCTGCCTTTTAAGAGATTAGAGATGTAAACAGGACACTAGAAACAATTTCTAGTGTTCTTAATTCAAGAGATTGATGGCTAATTTCTTTGAATTGATGAGAGATGAAGAAGAATAGATGAAAAGCCTCAAAGTGGCGTGACAAAGGAGAGGAGTGGCTGCTGGTTATTTTTCTTTTCATAACCACACTTAAATAGCTAGGTTAACACATTAAACCCTTGCCACATGTCACCCTTTGATTAGCTCTAGGTTTAAGTGACCCAATCACATTGTGCCAAGTGTCAAACCTATATTTAATCTTGATTTTAATAATCTTACATGATTAAAAAACATTTAGCAAGCTTATGTGTAATCCCATGTGTCACCATCTCATGGTGCCATGTGTCACACTGTGAAATGACCAAAATGCCCCTGTGTCTTAATTTTGAGTTCTTAACCCAAAATAATTATTTTTCTTCTTTTAATTAATTTATATCAAATATAAATTAATTAACTAATCTCTATTAATTAATTTCTCATTAATTAAATTCATATTCAAACACTTTAAATATAAATTTAATTTATACTACACATCCAATAATCTAGATTTGGTTTCAAGTCATGCTAGGGACTTTGCAATTTAATTGCAAACCAAACCTATTTAATTAATCAATTAAACTCTTTAATTAATTAATTAAATCATATTTAAATAGGTGATAACTTGTGTATGTGTGTGACTTACTAAGCTCATCACTAATTGGCAATGAGACATGATATCAACTCTTAATATTATCAGAACTCTTTCTTACCATAAATGATTTCTCTAAATCATTTTATGCACCTCATAGACCATGGTTAACACCTAGCATAGCATGCCATGGCCACCCAATTAGTAATAAGGTTTATCTTAAATGAACCTATAATCATATGTTACCATGCACTAGAATATCTACATTACAAAATCCCAACTCAAATTTGAGTCATGGTTTATGTCAAACTCCATTTGCTATGAATATTATGTTCTCTTTTAATTCCAGTTCTTAATTAAAAGATTTTCTCATCGAAACTCTTTTACGAATAAATCTATCTATCTGGCCAGGAACTTGAAACATTAAGAATAATTAAATGAACATAGGATTTTATCCCTATTTACTTAGAGGAACAGATTCCATCTTGATCAAAACCTACCTCCATATATAACTAGTAAGAGCCAACACACGCCCATATACCCATACAAAGTACAAGTATGAAAGCAGTATCAAACTCAAACCACCTATATACAAGATAATTGTGCTATCTCAGGTCTAAAGATTATATGCACTGATACGATTTATGACAAAACATTGACAAAAGTAAACTCCATGTGCTTGTCATAAGTGTCACTGGTTCGGCCTACTTATCATTTATAAGTGCCTATCATGTTTGTTATATGGCATGAGACTCACCATTCCATCTTATTTATATCTCATATAAATAACTTGGGAACAAACATGAATACAATCTTTCTGGACATGTCCTTATTATGAAGTATCCTCGATTGTGAACCTATTTATGATTCTTTGTGCTAGAAATATTGTCACTCATATTCTTAACAACTTAAGAATAATATTTCTAATAAAATATCAATGGACCTTTTCTATTACACATAAATATATTATGTAAATGGAAAAGTGGAAATGCCTTTTATTAATAAAAATATGTAAAAGATACATACTAAATGATATGCTCTAGGGCATACTAATAACAAATTCCAATATCCAATAATTTTTATGCTCATCACAATTCAAATCATAAATTTGCATTTTTTCATGCAAATTGCCCATCACAATTCAAAACATGTTCTATCATAATTTTCTAAAACATAATTTATTCAATTTACAACAATGCTAATACTTGTGGAAATACCATTTCACAAAGCTAAATTCATGCATACTATAACAATTTCAATAATCATTGAATTAAATCCAATGCTTATTAAACATAATACATAAGAAAAATATGTCATTTAATCATATGAAATATTCAGAATAAAATCTGTTAAAAACTAGTTATGCACAAACCTCTGATAAATGCCTCTTGGCTCTGACTTAGTATTTTCTTCCCCTTCCCTGAGTCCTTGCTAACTGAAACACACAATTTGAAGTGTTTCAGTACTCATTTAAATCGTCTCTAACAATAAGGCTTAATAATTAATTTATTGAATTTTATTATTTTCCTTAGTTAACCTAAAATGTTGACCCTCAATGCACTCTAGGTGAATTAGGTTTAATGTTACTAATATGTCACATTTAATAGCCTTTTAATGCTGGTACATGTTACCAAATTCATTTTCATGTATATTGCATTTTATTACAATTTGCTGGATTTCGGTATACTAATTTGACCTAATAGGATGACCTAGTTCCCTTAGTTTTCGGGTTTCGGTCCAAACTACAAACTTGTAGGTCTATGTCTTATTGCACGCGAGGCAAAATTTCAGGTCATTCTGAGTTGTGTAGACCAAGTTATGGTAAATTTACCAATGCTGGACAGAATGCATCAAAATGGTAACTTTAGGTCATGTTTATGTCACTTTTGGTTCGGCCAGTTTTGGTACCTAAACTTGTGCAAGCTATTTGGCTTGGTTTTGGCCATTTTCGGACTTTGGTATCTTCATAAGAGTTGTAGATATATGTCTCAACTATTCATGGTAAACCTTTTAGGTCAATTGGACCTGTTTTGAGTGAGTTATGGCCAAAACACTAACTGTTGCCCAAATAGTCAACTTTCAGGCTTTCAAGTCACTAATCCGGATTTGGTCATTTTTCAAGTCACCTTCTAGGCAAAATTTTGGTAAGCTTCCTTCATGAAAGTTGGCACATTTTGTGCCTAGTTTCACCTCCAATTCGTCTCATACCAATTGGAGTCACACACTTAAGGTTCTAAGCCAAAACATACCCTGTCCTATTACACATTGTTCATCCTTTACCAATTACACATTCAATACTTACCAAGTTAACTCTTTCATGGTAATTTTGATTTGATATGGTACCAAATCCATTCCTCACTTGATATTATAGTTAATTTGTAGTATATAACCAATTGCCAATAAACCAATTACAATTCTAACAATATATACACATAATCACTCCTAACCATAACATATAACTTCTCCACTATCATAACATATAACTTCACCACTAATTTACATACACATTTTGTCACACCTTACTCCTCTGTAAGGGATAATATGATCCCGTAGAATACCTAATGAACTACCAAACTTCACCTACCGATAACACATTAAGTACCCTATAAGGGATTTTAAAATAATTTTCTTACTTTTGATAAGTGGTGAGCATTTTCTAATAGGTATTAAAACATTTAATTAAAGTTGAGAACTAGTTAAAATTTTTGGTCGATTTTATTTTTCCATAAATTTTTTAAAAATTTTGCATGAGTTCCATCTGTACTTTGAAAAGCAGTTCTTCAAATACTGTAAAAAGCACTTCCAATAATTTTTCTCAACCATTACTTCAAGTTCATAATCAATCTCAACCAATTTCTCAAGTCTCAAAATTCAACAGTCCACATTTCTGAATTTCCAAAAATTCAATAATCATTAAAATAATATCTATCAATCTCATTCAAATTAAAATAAAACATTTCCATTCATTAAAGACAAACAATCTACATATACATCACATTAAAGTCTACATTGGGAAAATCCAAACTAAATTTTATTACAACTTTATACAAACTTTGTACAAACTGCTCAAGACTGAATTTACATGTCCATATATTTATGTACATTATATATATCAAAATAAATTTCTACAATTAGGGTATAAAATATACCCGATATAACTTCAAGCAAGTAGCTCCCCTGTCCTCAACAGCTCAGTCTGCTGCTCCTCTAGTTTCTAAATCTGTGACAGTAATAACAACTATCGCTGAGTACTAGGACTCAGTGGTGCACAACATACTAAAATAATCTTTATGCAGAATTTAAATCACATTTATTCAAAAATTGAACTGTGCATGCGAGTTAAACGCAAAACATGAATTATGAGATTTTATTCCAAACAATTTCATTTCGAAGTATCAAACACATTTCATAAAACCCACAGTTAGATCATGCCATTCGAAACAAATATAATCTCAATAGCCAGAGGCTAAGGAAAAGTCACATCACAAGGCTAGCTAGCTCAAATATATGGATATCCATTCAAATCCTCTTCTACTGGCACACCTCAACACTTCTCCAGAGAAGGAATCAAAATTCGAAACTAATTACCCCCACTAGTCATGCTAGTGAGTTGTTCAAATATATGGTCATGACACTGTGGTTTCAAAACTTATCTTAACAATTTGCTAAACATTGCTATTTCAAATATACACAATAACTTTCACATTTTAAATCAAAACATCATAAATAATGTCACAAATAAACTTTCAACAATTCAAAGCAAAAGTAAAATACATACTTCATTCACTTTATCAATGAATTTTAAAGCATAGTGATGTTGTGCACAAACCTCAAGCGAGTCGCCTATTGGCCTTGACTCGATTCTTCGGGTTCTTTCCTGGTATTCTTTTCAACTGAAACACACAATTTTATAGTGTTTCAGTGCCATAACTTAGCATAAATCCAAAAATAAATTTAACTTCACTTTTACCTAGCTCTAACGTGCTAAACTCGATGTTATTAAAATTTTGTGTTTCGGGGTTACTATTCACTATACTATTCAAGTCAAATTGTTGACTTTCTAAGGCTTAATAGGTATGGGAATTCCAAATTCACCCACATACCACATTTTGATCACTAAATTTGTTGGTTTTGGTTGTTTATTCAAATTCTAAGTCTTTTAGGTAAATTTGATAATTTTCAGTTTTGGAATCTAAGGTTGCACTGTTCCATTAGTCACTTTTCTGTTAGAATTTGACAAAACTTCTTTCATAGAAAATGTTCCCTATTGTCTTAAGTTTATTCCCCTTTTTGAATCACTCCAATTGGAGTTTTTAGCTCAAGTTATAGCCATTTGAACCATGACTGCCGGATTGGACTCAAGCAATTTTTGGTTCTAGCAGTTTTAGGTCACCAAATTTGGGTGGCCAAATGACTTGGTTAATGGCATAATTTGGGTTTGTGTTCTTCATGAAAGTTTTAGGTCTATGTCTAAACTATCCACTGGTAACATTTCAGGTCATTTTGACCTGTTTAGCTCAAGTTATGGCTAAATGAACAAATACTGTTCATTTGGTCACTTTGTATAGGGTAGACTGAGATTTTCCAAGTTTGGTCAATTTGTTCACTAGGATTTGGTCACTTTTTGGGCATGCTTCCTAAATGAAAATTGTGTCATTTAGTGTCTATTTTCATTCCCAATTGGTGTCATACCAATTGGACTTGTAAAATTTTATTTTTGGTCCCTTAAATGTAACTTGGTCATGCTACCAGCAGCATAACCAAGACTACCCCAGAATCTAGAAGTGAACCTAGGATCACTGTCTGATACGATGGATTCTGGCACTCCATGTAATCTCACAATCTCATCAATGTATAACTTGGCCAATCTTTCTAAACTGTAGTCCATCCGAACTGGCAGAAAATGAGCAGACTTGGTCAGTCTGTCAACAATGACCCAAACTACATCATGACTCTTCTGTGTCCTCGGAATTCCCATCACAAAATCCATTGTTATTCTTTCCCATTTCCATTCCGGTACTGGTAGTGGATGTAACAACCCAGCGGGTACTTGATGCTCTGCCTTCACTTGCTGATAAGTTAGGCATTTAGAAACAAACTCTGCTACATCTCTTTTCATACCCATCCACTAGTAATGCCCCTTTAGCCCCCTCTATACATCTTTGTGCCACCAGGGTGCATGGCAAAAGGAGACTCATGTGCTTCCTTCAAAATGATTTGCCTCAAATCCACATCATTAGGAACACATATTCTACCTTGGTGTAGTAGTAGACCATCATCTCTGATTGTGAATTCTGGTTTCTTGCCCTGCCGGACTTGTCACACCCTACCCCACTGTAAGGCATAACATGATCCCGTAGTATACCGAATGAATTACCAACTCCGTCTACTGATAACCCATTAAATACACTACAAGGGATTTTAAAAACTTTTTTTACTTCTTTTACAGTGGTGAGCACTATTTACAGGTGTTAAAAACCTTTTTGAACTGAAGTGATAGAACTAACACATTTGAATTATTTGGAATTTATGTAAAAATTTTGGCAGAGTGCCATCTGTATTTTGGATAAAACAGTTCTTCAGAAAAACCTGTAAAAAGCACTTCAATATATTTCTAAATCTCAACTCCAACATATTTCTCAATACAACATATTTCTCAACTCAAATCCACAGTGATTTTTCAAATATAATACAATTTTTACAAGTCAAAATAACTCATAATTATTTTATAACTTCAATGTACAATTTGAATTTAGAACTGCTCAAAACCAAAAACAATATATACATACAGTGGTTATACATTACAGTACAAAATGCAAAATGGGGTATACTCGTTATACCCGATAATCTCTCGCTGGATGTATTAGCAGCCTAGTCTGCTGCCCTATTTGTCTGTCTACCTGCGACAGCAATGAAAAGCTATCGCTGAGACAATGTCTCAGTGGTGCACAACACTAACCAAATACAACTTTAAATCACAAATCACAAGTTATATAAATAGTGGATACTCAAAACCATAGTTAAATTCAAGACAATAAATATCAACAAGAATTTAAACTCCATTTCTCAATATCACAATAATTTCAATAAATCAAATCATGATTAAATTCAAAAGGAGTGAATGTCAATAAGAATTTAATCCATTTCTAATCTCATAATACAAATCAATAAATCACACACAGCTTAATCATGTTCCAAAGTTCAATTCGTCCCAAAAGTCGATGACTAATGAGGAATAACATAGCTAGCTAGCAAAAATATGAGTACTCATTCGATGAGTACTCATCCTCAACAGCACACACCTCAACACTTGACGGAGAGAATTCAATTCGCCCCACTAGACAAGCTAGCGAGGAATACAATTAATATACATGATAGCTGTGGTTTCAAATCATTTCCAATGCTTTTCAATCAATAAGTATCCATCAATATCATTCAAACAATTTTTCATAGTTTCAAACCATTTACAATACTTTTCAAGCAATAAATATCCATCAAATATCATTTAAACAATTTTTCACAGTTTCACAATTCAAAACAACAATATACAAATAGTCATAATTTATTACAATTGAAAATAATTCAAAAGAAATAGCTGTTGTGCACAAACCTCTGATAACTGTCTCCTGGTCTTAACTCAGTGTTTCCTTCCCTTTTTCTGAGTCTTTGCTAACTGAGGAACACAATTTGAAGTGTTTCAGTACTAAATTAAACTGTCTCTAATGATAATGTTTGATAAATAATTCACTGAATGTTATTATTTGCTTAATCAACCTAATATATCGACCCTCGGTGCATTCTAGGTAAATTAGGTTTTAATGTTATTAATATGTCACATTCGATAGTCTTTTAGAGTTGGTACATGTTACCAAATTCATTTCCGTGTATACTGCATTTTCTTGCAATTTCTTTGGATTAGGGATACTATTTTGACCTAGCCGGACTACCTAGTTCCCTCAGTTTTTGGGTTTCGGTCAAAACTACAAACTTGTAGATCTATGTCTTATGGAACGAGGGGAAAAATTTCAAGTCATTTTGAGTTATGTAGACCAAGTTATGGTCATTTTACTATTGCTGGTCAAATTGCATCAAAATTGGTCATTTTAGGTCACTTTAGGTCATTTTAGGTTCGGCCAGTTTTTGGACCCGAACTTGTGCAAGCTGTTTGACTTGCTTATGGTCATTTCTGGGCTTTGGTGTCTTCATAAGACTTATAGATATGGGTCTTAACTATTCATGGTTAAAATTTCAGGTCAATTGGACCTGTTTTGAGTGAGTTATGTCCTAAACACTAACTACTGCCCAAATGGTCAATTTTCAGGCCTTATTTGCACTTAATCCGGATTTGGTCATTTTTCAAGCTACCTTGCAAGCAGAATTTTGGCAAGCTTCCTTCATGAAAGTTGGCACATTTTGTGCTTAGTTTCACCTCCAATTGGTCTCATACCAATTGGAGCCACAAAGTTAAAGTTATAGGCCTAAAACACAAACTGCCTTATTGCATTTCTTTCATACACATCAAGCATCACTTTTAACACTTACCAAACTTAGAATTCAAACCAATTCTAGTTGTACCCCAACCTAAACATAATTTACAACATATTATAGGTCATTTTGGCAGCTTACAATTACATTCAATGTGCACCAACAAGTGCAGAATTTGTCCAACTCAATTTACAACAATTCAATCACCAATTCATGCCCATTTACATATCCAAATTCACACCATCATTCATGCACTCAAACTGCCATAATAACTAACACATTTTAATATCATTATTCCATAAACCAAGCATGAATTCCAGCCTTCCTCAAGAGTTAGCAAACTGCCACAATGGTACACTTACATTCCATTACTTTCCAAGCTTTCAATCTCATTTTACATTTACATATACTAAGTATACATCACCCAAACAATTTCCTACACAATATACATTTAATCAATCATTTAATTCATCATTTACAAGCACAATTAAACTGCCTTCAAGGTGCTTCCATGGCTGCCAAAAGTGGACATTCCCATTCAACATCAAAACTCAAAAATTTCTCCATAAATCAAACACCCATAATATCCTTACAAACTTTAACAAAGCAATATTCAAAAACACAAACTTACCTATTTTGAAGCTTCTTAAAAACTCATCAAAACTTACCTTTCTCACTCCCTAAATGCTGCCCAAGGTGTGGTGGTTACTTTTAGTGAAGAAACCCTAACCACTTGAAGCTTGGATCATGGATGCATGAAGCTCACAAATGGGACAACAATGGTGGTTTCTAAGGCTTTCTTTACGGCAATGGTGGTCTTCAAAGGTTGAAGATGAATTTTTAGTGGAGTAATCTGCCCACTTAATGCATATTATAATCCCTTAGTGGTCCACTCACATAAGAAATTGATTTAATATTATTTAAGTGCTAATTACCCAAATTTCACTCCACTTTTGGCTATTTACATTAGGTACCCCTAATTTAATTTTTCATTATATTTTCCAAGTGTAATATCATGTATTTTTAATGGACATTTAGGTCAAAAGACAATTCGGGATTTCAAATGACCACAATGCCCCTGTTCGGGTTGTATTCCTGATTTTTCGGTAACACCGGGTTTGTCCGTTTTTCGATTTCCCACTTTTCTTTGTACTAATTATTTAATTTTTATTTAATATTTCTAATGATATTTATACTTCAATAGGGGTCTATTTAAGTCCTAAAAATATTTTCGGGGTTCCATGATCCGAGGAGCTAGTCAACGGTCCATGCCGTGACTTCCGTCTGATCACCATCGCTAGGGTTCTCGGCTCACTTAACTTGATTGCATTTCTTTACTATTATTTTTTCTTTGTTTTTCTTGTATTTTCTTTTCTTGTATTTCATTATTTTATGTCTCCTCACTCATATTGAAGTGTAGTTCTAGGTATCCTAGCTGTCCGGACAACACTGGTCACCGGAACACTAGTACGCACTACCAAACATAGGGGTATTACAGGACTTCTTCCAGCGACACGATATCTTTCATCATTACGAGTAGCCATCTTGATCGATCAATTAACATGTTGTACATGCCATGCAAGCATGCGCCCATCATCATTAATCTCTATCGGCATGTAATGATCTTAACTCATGTACCATAGACAAAGGAGTAACCCGTAGACTTGCCATGGTCTTGCGACTTAAGGCGTCAGCCACAACATTAGCTTTCCCTGGCTAATAGTCTATCAGACAATCATAGTCTTTTATTAACTCTAACCATCTCCTCTGTCTCAAATTCAGCTCTTTCTGGGTGCCCAAATACTTCAAACTCTTATGATCTGTGTAGATGTAACACTTTTCCCCATACAAATAGTGTCTCCAGATTTTAAGAGCAAACACAATAGCTGCAAGCTCCAAGTCATGTGTCGGATAGTTCCTCTCATGTGGCTTTAGCTGGCGTAATGCATAGGCAATGACATTTCGATCTTGCATTAATACACAGCCTAACCCATTGTGAGAAGCATCACTGTAAACTGTGTATTCTTTACCCGGACTAGGTAAAGTAAGGACTGGAGCTTCAGTAAAACACTTCTTCAATTTATCAAAACTCTGTTGGCATTTATCCGTCCACTAAAATTTCACATCTTTTCTAAGCAGCTTGGTTAATGGAGATGCCAACATGGAGAATACCTTCACAAATCGACGGTAGTATCGGTTAAATCGAGCGTGAATTTACGTGATATTTAGGTGGCCTCCAATGGGGCGACTTCAATCTTACTTGGATCTACCTTGATGCCCTCTTCTGATACTACATGCCCCAAGAAAGATATTTCCTTCAGCCAAAATTCACACTTCGATAATTTGGCATATAGCTGTTTCTCCCTCAAAGTCTATAGTACAATGCGCAGATGTCTATCATGCTCTTCTGCATTCCTCGAATAGGCTAATATATCATCTATGAATACCACAACAAACTGGTAGAGGTATGATATGAAGATAGTGTTCATCAGATCCATAAAAGCAGCCGGAGCATTAGTTAACCTGAATGGCATGACCAAGAACTCATAATGGCCATAGCGGGTTCTGAAGGCAGTTTTAGGAATACTCTGCTCTTGTACTTTCAACTGATAATAACCTGATCTCAGGTCAATTTTGGAGAACACAGCTGCACCCCTTAACTGATCAAACAAGTCATCAATGCGGGGTAATGGATATCTATTCTTTATTGTCACCTTATTAATTGCCGATAATCAATACACAAGTGGGGAGTGCCATCCTTCTTCTTTATAAACAACACTGGCGCTCCCCAAGGTGACACACTAGGGAGGATAAAGCCCTTGTCAAGTAATTCTTGCAACTACACTTTCAACTCTTTCAATTCTGTAGGTGCCATTCTATATGGCATTATGGAGAATGGGTCCACACCAGGCATAACATCAATCTCAAACTGAACCTCTCTTTCTGGAGGTAATCCTAGCAATTCATCAGGAAACACATCTGGAAAGTCACATACAGTAGGGATGTCCCTCAATGCTGGGCTTCCCACTTGTGTGTCTATCACATGTGCCAAGTATGCTTCACACCCCTTTCTGATCATCCTTCTGGCTAGTGCAGCCGAAATGATGTTTGATGGCAATAAATGCCTCTCCCCATGTATTACCACATCACCGTACAAAAGGAGACCAAAAGTGACTGTCTTCAGTCTCCAGTCAATCATGGCGTGATGCCTGGCTAACCAATCCATGCCCAAGATAATATCATAATCTCTGAAGGGCATTTCAATCAAATCTGACACGAAAACATATCCTTGGATCACCAAAGGATAGTCCCTATAAATTCTGTTGACTCGGACCTCTTGTCCTAACGGACTAGTTACTAGCACTTCAAAACCCATTTGCACACATGGAACAGCAAGTAAACTGACTATGCTAGCACTAACATATGAATGGGTTGAACCCGGATCAAACAGCACAAATACATCTTGATCAGAGATAGAAAATATACCAGCTACCACATTGGAAGTCTCAGCCTCTTCTCGCTGTCTCATCGTGTAGACTCTGGCTGACGCACTTCCTTGTGCTGATTGACCAACTGTACCCTGACTGCCTGAAGCAGTGCCTCTACCTCTGCCTCTTCCTCTACCAACTGATTTTGAACCACTGGGAGCAGGACTCTGAATAGATCCCTCGGCAGTAGTAGGAGCTAGACCATATCTCGGAGCACTAGTGCAGTCTTTAGCTATATGGTCCTTGCCTCCACAGTTAAAGCAGGCTCCAGTGGCCCAATAACATTCCCCCATATGAATCTTGCCACAAGTCTCATAGGGGCGGGCAAAATATGAACCCCTGCTCGACTGCTGACCAGACCTAGGGGGTATTTTTCCAGAAAATCTGCCCCTACCAAATCTTCCACCTCAACCCCTGCTGGGTCCACTAAATTTCTTCTTCCCATAAGTCCCACCAGAACTCTGTTCAACTGACTTTTACCCCTTGTCTTTCTCTGATTTCTCAGCTTTCTCTGATTTTTCTTTTATTGGGGTCGCCTCTGATTCAATCCTTTCTAGCTTAAGTGCTTGAGACATGAGTTCTGAAAAATTGCTGTGCCTGAATCCCACTGCTTGCATTCTCAAACTGGGCTTCAAGCCAATCTCAAATCTCTTGCATCTTGCCTTGCTGGTAGTAAGGAGACTCCCTGCATAGTGACTTAAGCGGGAGAACTCCCTCTCATACTCTGCCACTGTTCTGTTGCCTTGTTTTAGACTAAAAAATTCTTGCAATTTCTGATCAGCATATGCATATGGGATGTATTTATGTCTGAATTCTCTAATGAAGTCATCCCAGGTCAGTACTGGTGGTTCAGCCAAGCTGTGGGGGATGGTCTTCCACCAATCATACGCATCCCCTTATAGTAGAGACATAGAGTACTCAAACTTCAGTTCCTCTTGACAAAGTAGCTTTTTAAATACCCTGTCCATTCTTTCAAGCCATTGCTCTGCCTCTAAAGGGTCCATTGTACCCTTAAATTCAGTAGCCCCATACTTCAATAACTTATCATACTGTCTGGCTGGAGGCTGTGGTTGTGCCATAAGTGTCTGGGTGGGAGCTTGAACAGGCATAGCCCCAACCATTTGTTGAAAAATCGCAGCCATCTCTTTGTGTGAATCTGTGGCAGAAATCATGCATTTGAGGTGGTGCTCTCGACCCACTGACATTCTGCAAAGCTGGGGCTTCCCCTTGTGCCTCAGCTTTAACAGATTGCTTGACTGAGCGATCCCCTTCTTCCATTTCAGTCTGAAGTTAGGGTATCTCCTGAATAGGTAACACATGGAGATTTCCCTCCGTTAGTTCATATTTATGATGTAATGCACTGTATGTAACAGATATGGACATTGAGCAGTTGTACTTAACAAAGAAAGACGCAAATTCTCAAGTTAAAACATACTTCAAAAATTTTGCTCTGATACCACTAAAATATATCACACCTTACCCCTCTGTAAGGCATAACATGATCCCGTAGAATACCTAATGAACTACCGAACTTCACCTACCGATAACTCATTAAGTACCCTATAAGGGATTTTAAAACAATTTTCTTACTTTTGATAAGTGGTGAGCATTTTCTAATAAGTATTAAAACATTTAATTAAAGTTGAAAACTAGTTAAAATTTTTGGTCGATTTTATTTTTCTGCAAATTTTATAAAAATTTTGGCAGAGTTCCGTCTGTACTTTGAGAAAATAGTTCTTCAAATACCGGTAAAAAGCACTTCCAATAATTTTTCTCAACCACTACTTCAATTTTATAATCAATCTCAACCAATTTCTCAAGTCTCAAAATTCAACAGTCCACATTTCTCAATTTCAAAAAATTCAATAATCATTAAAATAATATCTATCAATCTCATTCAAATTAAAATAAAACATTTCCATTCATTAAAGACAAAAAATCTACATATACATCACATTAAAGTCTACATTGGGAAATAAATTTTATTACAACTTTATACAAACTTTGTACAAACTGCTTAAGACTGAATTTACATGTCCATACATTTATGTACATTACATTTATCAAAATAAATTTCTACAATCAGGGTATAAAATATACCCGATATAACTTCAAGCAGGTAGCTCCCCTGTCCTCAGTAACTCAGTTTGCTGCTCCTCTAGTCTCTAAATTTACGACAGCAATAACAGCTATCGCTAAGTACTAGGACTCAGTGGTGCAGAACATACTAAAATAATCTTTATGCAGAATTTAAATCACATTTATTCAAAAATTAAACTAAGCATGCGAGTTAAACACAAAACATGAATTATGAGATTTTATTCCAAACAATTTCATTTCGAAGTATCAAACACATTTCATAAAACCCAGGGTTAGATCATGCCATTCGAAACAAATATAATCTCAATAGCCAGAGGCTAAGGAGAAGTCACATCACAAGGCTAGCTAGCTCAAATATATGGATATCCATTCAAATCCTCTTCTACTGGCACACCTCAACACTTCTCCAGAGAAGGAATCAAAATTCAAAACTAATTACCCCCACTAGTCATGCTGGTGAGGTGTTCAAATGTATGGTCATGACACTGTGGTTTCAAAACTTATCTTAACAATTTGCTAAACATTGCTATTTCAAATATACACTAACTTTCACAGTTTAAATCAAAACATCATAAATAATATCACAAATAAACTTTCAATAATTCAAAGTAAAAGTAAAATACATATTTCATTCACTTTATCAATGAATTTTAAAGCATAGTGATGTTGTGCACAAACCTCAAGCGAGTCGCCAATTGGCCTTGACTCGATTCCTCGGGTTCTTTCCTGGTATTCTTTTCAACTGAAACACATAATTTTACAGTATTTCATTACCATAACTTAGCATAAATCCAAAAATAAATTTAACTTCACTTTTACCTAGCTCTAACGTGCTAAACTCGACATTCTTGAAATTTTGTGTTTTGGGCTTACTATTCACTACACTATTCAAGTCAAATTGTTGACTTTCTAAGGCTTAATAGGCATGGGAATTCCAATTTCACCCACATACCACATTTTGGTCACTAAATATGTTGGTTTTGGTTGTTTATTCAAATTCTAAGTCTTTTAGGTAAATTTGATAATTTTCAGTTTTAGAGTCTAAGGTTGCACCGTTCCATTGGTCACTTTTCTGTTAGAATTTGGCAAAAATTCTTTCATAGAAAATGTTCCCTATTGTCTTAAGTTTATTCTCCTTTTTGAATCACTCCAGTTGGAGTTTTTTAGCTCAAGTTATAGCCATTTGAACCATGGCTGCCGGATTGGACTCAACCCAGTTTTCTGGGCAATTTTTGGTTCTGACAGTTTTAGGTCACCAAATTTGGGTGGCCAAATGACTTGGTTAATGGCATAATTTGGGTTTGTGTTCTTCATGAAAGTTTTAGGTCTATGTCTAAACTATCCATTGGTAAAATTTTAGGTTATTTTGACCTGTCTAGCTCAAGTTATGGCCAAATAAACAAACACTGTTCATTTGGTCACTTTGTACAGGGCAGACTGAGATTTTCCAAGTTTGGTCAATTTGTTCACTAGGTTTTGGTCACTTTTTGGGCGTGCTTCCCAAATGAAAATTGTGTCATTTAGTGTCTATTTTCATTCTCAATTGGTCTCATACCAATTGGACTTGTAAAATTTCATTTTTGGTCCCTTAAATGTAACTTGGTCATACTGCCAGCAGCATGACCTTACTCAATCCGAATTTGCTTTTGATTCAAACACTCCTAACACAACTCATTAGGTCACAATTGACCATTTCTCTCCTTAAACTAGGTCCAAGACATCATTTACAAGTTTCTCACATTTTTGTCTCTAACCCTAAGTGTCCCAAAACCCTAACTTACTAAATTGTTTCATTTAACCACATTTAAGCATTTCAATCTCATTAGCACATCCATACAAGCTTGCTTACCATTTAAATTCAATCAAAACTCAAACATATGCATAGTAATCCTAGCTGGCCAAAATTCAGTTTGGTCCCTCAACAATGTTTTTATTTCATTTTAAGTTTATTTCTAAGTTAATTAGGTTATAAACACAAGTAATAAACTCATTTTGCAACTTAAATCACTAACCTTTGTGTAGCAACTTCTAACTCCCCTTTTCTCCAATTTTCTATCTTTTTCTTGCTCCTCTATACTCTTCAAGATGCAAGGATGAGGTTTAGTGGAGAATTTTATGGGAATTTATGGTTAATTTAGGGTGTATAAAGCTTGAACTAAGAGCTCTAATGGAGGTTTGAGAGAGAGAGCTTTGGGAGAGAGAGAGGCCGGCTGGTTTGGGAGGGAAGATAAGAGTAATTTTTTTTTTGTTTTATTTTTGTCTTACTTAATAGATATTTAAGTTAGTCAAATTTGGTTGGAATTAAAAATCATTTTTTGACATCATTTTGATGTCATAAAGTGATGTAATTAACTTTTTCTTTTCTTTTCTTCTTTTTTTTTTTTCATTTATCTATTAGTTCTTTAATTTAATTCTCGATTCCAAAATTTTCTTTTCTCCGATTTTATTTGACAGTTAAGTCAGGAGTCAGCTCTCGGGGTCAATTGACCAAATTACCCCTTGCCGGTTCAACCCGGTTTGCAAATAATTCAACATTTCTTCTGGCTCCTTGGCCTAATTATTTGACTGGCTTAACAGTTCTTTTTCGTGATTTTCTCTTTTCCACTGTGTTCGTAATGGTCCTAAGGACCGCGGCGTCACATTTTACCATTCGAAATTTGAGTTTAAATCGACTTCGCAGTCATTCCCGAGAAGGTCACCCATCGCTATGACTCTCGGCTCGTTTAACATCTTATGTTCTATTTTTCTTGTTTATACTTAACTAATTGAACATTACTAATTATTTGTGTTTATAGCTTATATAGTTGTCTTAAGGGTGGTTCTAATCCCCTTAATTGTCCGGACCGACACCGGTCACCGAAACAGTGAAATATACCAGGCTATACAAATAGGGGTGTTACACATTTAGCAATCTTTAGGACCACAATTCATCAAACAACTTCATGAATTCCAGCGTTCTTCAAGAAGTTAACAAGCTGCCAAATTGTAAAGCCTCCCATAATTGCTTTCAAGCTCCAATTTTCACTTGGTCCATCATCACATATACATGAAGTTAACTTACTAAAATCTTAAATCACATTAGTCAACATTAATTCTCCACAATACATGTAAGAATAGTTCATTTAGTATACAATTCCATGGCTGTCTATTTAGGCAATTACACAGAAAATTTCAAACTCAAAATAAATTTCCAATTCAAGTACTCAACTTTAACATACACCAATAATTAATCTACTAGAACTTTTATTTACTTCAATCAACATCAATACCCATCAAATTCATGTGAAAACAATTCAAAGCTCTTTAATCACCATGGTTGCCTAAAATAGTACATAATACTAACTCACCAAAACCTCAAAATTTCTTCATCAATTTACTTATCTTAAGCTTCCCACAAACTTTACTTAAGAGAGAAAAGAATTTGAACACTTGCCTATTGGTGGAGCTTGTTGAATCTTCACCAAAATCTCTTGAATTTAGTATCAACTTCTTCCTTGTGATGTGGGGATCAAAATTAGTGAAGTGAGCTTTGGTGTTTGAGTTGAAAAATGGTGGAGGTTAGGAAGCTTTCACAATTTTGGCCATGGAGGATTTAAAGGAATTCACTTCGGCATGGAGAAGGTGAAGGTTGAAGATGAAGTGCTTAGTAGACATACACATGTCCCTTAGTGCTTTTATACCTCCACTCATCCTTAGTGTAATTAATTAAATAATCAAGTTTTAATATTTCCACTTAGCACCTCTAATTTTTCCCTAATTACATTTTTATACATAATTTCATTTTTCATGTGATTTTCAAATTTTAATATTACTTATTTTTCATGGATATTGAGGTCAAAAGTCAACTCTAGGTGTCAAATGACCAAAATACCCCACTTCAAGTTATATTCCCGATTTTTCGGTAACACCGATTTTTGTCATTTTCTCGATTTCTCGTTTTTCTTTATATTAATTAATTAATTTTTCTTTGATATTTCTAATGACATTTATATTTCAATAGACATTTATTTATGTCTTAAAAATATTTTCTAGGGTTTCCCGCGGTCTAGGGCTAGTCAATGATCTACGCCGCAACTTCCCGGTGCGGTCACCCATCGCTATGGTTCTCGGCTCGTTTAACTTGGTTACATTTCATTGCTATTATTTTTCCTTTGTTTTTCTTGTATTTCATTATTTTATGTCTCCTCACCTATATCTAATTGTAGTTCTAGGCATCCTAGTCCGAATCGACATCAGTTACTGAATAAAGAGAACGCACTACCAAACATAGGGGTGTTAAAATTCTCCCCCCCCCCCCCCCCCTTTAATAAATTTTGTCTCAAAATTTTACCTGGCATCAGTTTCTGAACAGTTGTGGGTGCTGTCTCCTCATGCCCTCTTCCAAGGAGAAACTTTAAGGAATACCTTATTACCCACTGCATATTCAATATCTCTTCTCTTCAGATCAACATAGGTCTTCTGATGGTCTGATGCAGCCTTAAGTCGATCTCTAATCAATCTGATCTTTTCCTCTTCTCGCCGAATACTTTCTAGCCCAATCATCTTTCTTTCACCTACTTCATCCCAACATAGGAAAGTTCTGCACTTCTTGCCATATAAAGCTTCATATGGAGGCATCCCAATGCTTGATTGGTAGCTGTTGTTATAAGCAAACTCAATCAAAGGCAAGTATATATCCCAACTATCTTTAAACTCAATCGCACAAGCCCGTAACATATCCTCCAATATCTGAATTACCCTCTCAGACTGGCCATCTATCTGTGGGTGGAATGCCGTGCTGAAGTTCAATCTAGTTCCTAGGGCTCTCTAAAGACTACCCCAAAATCTAAAAGTGAACCTAGGATCTCTGTCTGATACAATCGATACTGGCACTCATGCAGTTTTACAATCTCATTTATGTACAATATGGCCAATCTCTCTAACTATAGTCCATCCGAACTAGCAAAAAGTGAGCAGACTTGGTTAGTCTATCAACTATGACCCATACTGCATCATGACTATTTTGTGTCCTCAGAACTCTCATCACAAAATCCATAGTTATCCGTTCCCTTACAATGTTTCATAGGGTGCCATTTGTATGCTAGCTTGACACTTATTATTGTATACAAATTCCGTTAGTGGGAGGTATCTGTCCCATCTCCCCTCAGATTCAAGGACACAAGTTCTCAGTATATTCTCGAGCGCTTATTACATTTTACAGGTTAGTATTATCATTTCTTTCATTATTTATAGAAACTCAATGATTTTCAGAATTTACCTGAATTACTTGTTTCGACTGTCCATTCGTCTGAGGATGATAAGTCGTACTGATATCTCTACACTTCTAGCAATTACTGTGGTACAGGTAGTTCACATTATTGTAACCGAGTTACTGACTCTAGCTACCTTACAAGTGTAGTCTTTTGACAGGCTAGTTTTCAAGTTTTAAATTTCTGACTAAAATTTTCACATTTATTTCTAGTAATAGCACTCTATTCGGGTGTAACTATATCAATTTATAGATTACTTATAAATATTCTTATTTTATTGTACCATGAGGAAACACGTAGCTCTACATAATAATCCCGTATCGGTACTATAATATGCAGCTTACAATACAGATATCGAGAACATTACATAGTCACTATGTTATAACCTCATGGACTAGATTTTCTAACATCTTATCTTTCTCGAATCCGCTAATATCCTAAACCGATTCTGATTATAATATCCCTTAACAATTACTAACAGTAACATCTTTGCCTTCATCTAGAGCAATTCTTTTACTGTAACTTACTTTTAGGTCCTCTTGCCTTACATACATTAAGTAGGCTCGCCAATTAGCTTTATAATTTATGGTGTGTTAGAAAATACTTTTAGCTAACAATTCTTTCAAAATTAATGTCAATCATACTTGTTATTATAGTTTTTATCCTAAAGGACTAGTCACTAATACATCAAAACTCATCCCATGTAAAGGAATAACAACAGAACATATAGTTCTAATACTAGCACACAACTAAGTAGTGCTGGGATCAAATAATAACTAGTTGTTTCTTTTAAAAATTAAGAACTTACCAACTATATCCAAGTTTCTGTTCTTTCTCCTTAGCGCATAGTGGACGCTCTGACTGGTGCGCTACTATATTCGGGTTGATTCACTGTGTTATGGTGGTGAGGAGTACCAACTCTATTTTTATCTCGACTCTGACTGACTATCTGTGAACTCCAGAGAGCAGTTTGAGGTGCTCTAATATAATCTCTAACAAAGTGTCCAAGCTTTCCACAATTGTACCAGGCTCCAGAGGCCTTACGACAAATACCTCCATGTAGCTTACCACAAACATGGCAGAAACGGGCAGAATAGGAACTTCTGGTTATTCGACGACTAGATCTTGGTGTTCTCTGCCCTGATGATCCGCCTCTGTCATATCCCTGAGCTCGAGGTTCCTCAAATTCTTTTCTCTTCCCCAAATTACTGCTCGAGCTCTGACCCATATGTTTCTCCCTCTTCTCCATTTCACACTGCCTTTGTCGGGGTTGGGTTTGTGCTTGAGCTTGAGCTGACAGACTATCAACCATTTGTTGAAAGAAAATGGCCATTTGCTGGGCTATTTGTGCAATAATTTGTATCGGTAAAACTGGTACAGTCGGGCCTTCGACACTTTGTGGGGCTGGGGCCTCAACTTGTACTTCTGCCATCACAGACTATTCTATTGTCTCATTCTTCTCTTCCATATCTTTTCACAGAATTTTCTATTCTTGTACAACCAACACAAGGAGATTTCTCTCTGTTAGTTCATATTTATGATGTAAATGTACTATATGTATCAAACATTTGAGCAGTTGTAGTTACCGACAAAAAGATTTCAAATTCACAATTCAAAATTTACTTTAAAACCATTGCTCTGATACCACATAACATGTCACACCCTACTCCTCCGTAAGATGTAACATGATCCAGTAGTACACCTAATGAATTACTGTACTTCACCTACTGGCAACCCATTAAATATATTACAAGAGATTTTAAATCAATTTTCGTGAAATTTAAATCATTGATTAAAATCTGGTGTTATAAAAAATTTTCAAAATTTCGGCAGAGTGCCGGCTGTATTTTGAGAAAACAGTTCTTCAAAACCTGTAAAGAAACACACTTTCAAAATGATTTCTCAAATACAACTCCAATAAACTTCATTTCATCTCACAATTCACTCTTAATAATCAAATCAATCTCATCATAAAAGAAACATTTCATTGATTACAAGACTCAAAATTAATATTACAAAACTATTTAGGTAAATGAAATCTCAAATTTTCATTTACAATAATTTATATTTAATTACATACTAAAATATTTTACAAGAGTTTTTATACAACTGCTCAAATAATTTACATACATATTATTACATGCATACATCAAAACCTATGTACATGGGTATACCTATGATATACCTGGAGCTGATCTGAATGTCTCTTCAAAGAATCTTACTCAATTACTCTATGCTCTTTTCAGTGCGACATCATACAAAGCTATCGCTGAGTGGTGAACTCAATGGTGCACAACTATAATTTAAAACATAGTACAATATACCTTAACAAAAACTACAACAAATAATTTGGAAATCTGGATACTCATCAAATTCCAAAACTCAAAATATTCATTGCTAATAATATAAATCATTTGTATAAAATGACTTTGATCACAAAATTTAATTTATCAAATCATAACTAACCATTTAAGGTAATTCCAACAAAATCAATTATACATAAATCGTAATTCAAATCATAATTCTTTACTATTCAAAAACATTCTTTATCTCAAAAACCATTCTTTGTCTTAAAAATCATTCTTTATCTCACTAACTATGCAAGACTAATCCGAAAGGGCCATCTTCGGGGTGATTGTAACTCCCTATGGTCGAGGAGGTCAAATCAGATTCTAACTCCCTATGGTCGGAGAGGTCGAATCATCGTGCACAGTACACATCACAATAATGAAACTTCCGAAAGGGCCATAACATATAAAAAACTTACATCTAACCTCTAATAAGAGGAGAATCTAAGCTTGTGGACGTACAATGGTAATCAAAACACAACTAACTCCATTGTCTTCTCAACAAATAAGAGAGACAGGTAATAACCTAGTCAAGCATCTATAGTGAGATATAAAAGAATATCACAATCCTTTTAGTGAGCATAAATCTCAATACAATTCGATTCAAGTCAATTCCAATATCGAACAATTTTTATGCTCATCACAATTCAAATCATAAATTTGCATTTTTCCATGCAAATTGCCCATCACAATTCAAAACATGTTCTATCACAATTTTCCAAAACATAATTTATTCAATTCACAATAATGCTTAACACTTGTGGAAATACCATTTCACAAAGCTAAATTCATACATGCTATAACAATTTCAATAATTATTGAATTAAATCCAATGCTTGTTAAACATAATACATAAGAAAAATATGTCATTTAATCATATGAAATATTCAGAACAAACTCAGTTAAAAACTAGTTGTGCACAAACCTCTGATAAATGCCTCTTGGCTCTGACTCAGTGTTTCCTTCCCCTTCCCTAAGTGTCACACCCTACTTCTCTGTAAGGCATAACATGATCCCGTAGTATACCTAATGAATTATCAACTTCGTCTACTGATAATCCATTAAATACACCACAAGGGATTTTAAAACTTTTCTTACTTCTTTTTACAGTGGTGAGCACTATTTACAGGTGTTAAAAATTTTTTGAACTGAAGTGAAACAGCTAACACATTTGAATTATTAGTAATTTCTGTAAAAATTTTGACGGAGTGCCATCTGTATTTTGAATAAAAAAGTTCTTCAAAAACCTGTAAAAAGCACTTCAAATATATTTCTCAATCTCAAACTCTAGCATTTAATCAACACAAAATGTTTCTCAACTCAAATCTGTTAGTAGTATGCCCTAGAGCATATCATTTAGTATGTATCTTGTACATATTTTATTAATAAATGGCATTTCCACTTTTCCATTTACATAAGATATTTATGTGTAATAGAAAAGGTCCATTGATATTTTATTAGAAATTCTATTCTTAAGTTGTTAAGAATATGAGTGACAGTATTTCTAGTAAAAAGTATCATAAATAGGTTCACAATCGAGGATACTTCATAATAAAGACATGACTTATCCAGAAAGATTGTATTCATGTTTGTTCCCAAGTTATTTATATGAGATATAAATAAGATGGAATGGTGAGTCTCATGCCATATGACAAACATGATAGGCACTTATAAATGATAAGTAGGCCGAACCAGTGACACTTATGACAAGCACATGGAGTTTACTCTTGTCAATGTTTTGTCATAAATCATATCAGTGCATATAATCTTTAGACCTGAGATAGCGCAGTTATCTTGTATATAGGTAGTTTGAGTTTGATACTGCTTTCATACTTGTACTGTGTATGGGTATATGGGCATGTGTTTGCTCCTACTAGTTATATATGGAGGTAGGTGTTGATCAAGATGAGAAAATCTTTATTCAGAAAAGAGTTTCTGATGAGAAAATCTTTTTAATCAAGAACTGGAATTAAAAGAGAACATAATATTCATAGCAAATGGAGTTTGACATAAACCATAACTCCAGCTTGAGTTGGGATTTTGTAACATAGAGATTCTAGTGCATGGTAACATATGATTATAGGTTCATTTAAGGTAAACCTTATTACTAATTGGGTGGCCATGGCATGCTATGCTAGGTATTAACCATGGTCTATGAGGTTCATAAAATGATTTAGAGAAATCATTTATGGTAAGAAAGAGTTCTGATGATATTAAGAGTTGATATCATGTCTCATTGCCAATTAGTGATGAGCCTAGTAAGTCACACACATACACAAGTTATCACCTATTTAAATATGATTTAATTAATTAATTAAAGAGTTTAATTGATTAATTAAATAGGTTTGGTTTGCAATTAGATTGCAAAGTCTCTAGCATGACTTGAAACCAAATCTAGATTATTGGATGTATAATATAAGTTAAATTTATATTTAAAGTGTTTAAATATGAATTTAATTAATGAGAAATTAATTAATAGAGATTAATTAATTAATTTATATTTGATATAAATTAATTAGAAGAAGAAAAATAATTATTTTGGGTTGAGAACTCAAAATTAAGACATAGGGGCATTTTGGTCATTTTGCAGTGTGACACGTGGCACCATGAGATGGTGACACATGGCATAACACATAAGCTTGCCAAATGTTTTTTAATCATATAAGATGATTAAAATCAAGATTAAATATAGGTTTGACACTTGGCACAATGTGATTGGGTCACTTAAACCTAGAGCTAATCAAAGGGTGACATGTGGCAAGGGTTTAATGTGTTAACCTAGCTATTTAAGTGTTGTTATGAAAAGAAAAACAACCAGCAGCCACTCCTCTCCTTTGTCACGCCACTTTGAGGGTTTTCATCTCTTCTTCTTCATCTCTTATCAATTCAAAGAGATTAGCCATCAATCTCTTGAATTAAGAACACTAGAAATTGTTTCTAGTGTCCTGTTTACATCTTTAATCTCTTAAAAGGCAGAACTTGATTTTCTAATTAATAGAAAAAGCTTTAGAAGCTATTCAAGGGCTGTCATAGGTGTTCTTGGTGTGGACAAGCTAGAGGGACAACATCTGGTGTCCTGAAGACGAATCTCAAAGGCGCAGACACGCTGTAGTGCATCAAGAGGTTAGTGTAATCGTTCTTGATTTAATCTAGGGTTCTAAAATTAATCTGATTAATTTTAAAATCTTAAATGGCAAATACAGATCCAAAAACATATTAAAAGAGTTTTAATATGTTGTTTATCATTGAAATCAAATAGATAAAAATAAATCTTGCATGATGCATGTGACCCTAGGTGAAAATTTTGAATTCAATGGTATAAACTTGTGTTTTTCACGCTTCCGTTCCTTCAATTGGTATCAGAGCCACTATATTTGCCATTTAGATTGTTGATTATATGATTTAATTGTGTGTTTGATCATGATATCAAAAGTTTATTGCTGGTTGCAAAGTTAAGGTGGCGGCACAAATGATGAACACCATGGTGTGCATGGTTGATGCATCACAATGGTGTGCAAAGGTAAATGGATGGTGAATGTGCAATTGTTGTATGATCTAAGATCCATTTTATGTCTAATTAAATTGTTTAATTAGAATTTTTATCACACAATTAAATTATGATTCAAATCAGAATTTTAAAAATTGTTTGAATGTGATTCAAATCTGAATTTTAAAAGTTGTTTGAATGTGATTCAAATCTGAATTTTTAAAGTTGTTTGAATCATATTTAAATCTGATTTTTTAAAATTGATTGAATAAAATTCAGATCTGATTTTTTAAAAAATATTTGAATGTGATTCAAATCTGATTTTTTAAAAAATGTTTGAATGTGATTCAAATCTGAATTTTTAAAGTTGTTTGAATGTGATTCAAATCTGAATTTTTAAATTTGTTTGAATGAGATTCAAATCTGAATTTTTAAATTTATTTGAATCATATTCAAATCTGGATTTTTAAGTTGAATATGAGATATTCAATTTAATTTAAGCATGTATGTTTTATTTAATTGTTAAATAGTGATATGCATAATGGATGATCATGGACTATAAAAGACCAATGTGATTGGATTTATTTCTTTTATGTTTCTTTGGGATTGTAAATTAATTAATTTATTTTAATTTATTTTGGGCATGTATTATTAAGTTTGTAATAATTTTTGGGTTGTAATTTCATTTATTTAAGTTCTTGTAAATTCGCTTTGGTATGCCAAGGATTACTATGTAATATTGGATTGCAAGAAGTTCAAGGAGGTCAAGAGCATTGGTGGGACCAGTGGGAGGAATTCAAGATCAAGTGTTGATTATGTACTCCTTCAGCAACTCTTGTAAAATGAATGAATGAAATGCACCTAGGAATGTCCTGATTCAATTCTTGGTGGCTCAGAATTGAATCCCTTAGAAAGTCCATGATCATACCATATTTACTGCTTATCCATGAATGCATGAGATGTATGGGAATGTATGCAATTATATGATATATGCATGCTAAATGGATAATGTGCAAAGTGAGACCTTAATAGTAAATAGAATGACCATAAAATCTTCCAAATAAATGATTAAGTTGCAAATGCTATAGTTAAAGTAATTATAACATAGGCCCTCCATTGGGGCAATTATTTTAAGAAATTTTAAATAGTTGCATAAGATGCAATTTATTTAAGAGATTTTCTTAAGAATAATTGTTAAGCATGAGATGTTGTAAATATGTAAATGGTTTAGTGGCCAATATTGGATGTACCTGAGGACATTAAAATTATTTGCATAATTACTGGCTCAATGGGATCAACTTAACTAATGCAAGATAAGTCAATAATGGATGTACCTGAGATTTTGAGCATTAGGGGCTAGGTAAAGGATTGAACCTCACATGAGATGTGATGGGCAAAGAATTTCTCACTTATAGTTCATTGTAATTCCAATAATGGATGTACCTGAGGATGATCAATAGAATTATAAGAATTCAATCACCCACTAGAAATCCATCCAACTAGGATTTCCGTTTTCTACTTTGGAAGTGTAGGATTCGCTAAGTTAGTGGGAGGACCAATTTGATTAAAAGACCATAATCATTTTGGTTAATTACATGATACATTTACTAATTAATCTGGTTATTTTCTGCAGTTAATTTTCTGATAAAAATGAGCATAAAACAACCACCACCATCCAATATCCTTGCAAGCATACTTGATCACAATAGGTTGACAGGACCTAATCTGTCTGATTGGCTAAGAAATTTGAAACTTGTCCTGAACCTTGAACATATAGGATATGTTCTAGATTCAAATGTTCCTGGTCCCTTACCTCTAGAGGCCACACAAGAGGAACATGAAACTTTGGACAAGTGGAAGGAGCATGATATGAGAGCTAAGTGTTACATGCTTGCTACCATGAGTAATGAGTTACAGAAGCAACATGAGAACATGCAAAGTGCGAGTGAGATCCTCCTTCACCTACAAGAGTTGTATGGTGAGCACAGCAGGATTGCTAGGTATGAGATATCTAGACAGCTATTTCGTATGAGGATGTCTGAGGGACAGAATGTTGGGGATCATGTCCACAAGATGATTCGACTAATTGAGCAGTTGGAACATCTTGACTTCAACATGGATTTCCAACTACAGACGGATTTGATCCTTCAGTCCCTTCCTGAGTCTTTTGGGAATTTTGTGACAAATTTCCATATGACTAAAAAGGAATGCACCTTAGCTGGTTTACTCAACATGCTGGTTATTGCCCAAAAGAATATGCCAGGCAATAAAGGAAAAGAGCTAGCTTTTGTTGCATCTTCTTCTACTGGAAAGTCCAACAAGAAGAAGGGCAATAAGAAAAAGAAACCTCAGATTCCTGGTCCTTCCAAGAAAATAGCTAAACAGAAAAGGAAGACTAAAGCTGATAAAGGCAAGGGAAAGTGTTTCCACTGCCAACAGGAAAGTGTTTCCATTGCCAGTAAGAAAGTGTTTCCACTGGCTAGAGTATAGTAATCTAAAAGAATGCAATGCCATGGTGAAAACCAACTCAAGTTCAAAATATATTTGGCACTTAAGGTTATGTCATGTTGCAGAAGATAGGATTGCAAAACTGGAGAAAATGGGAATTCTATCCTCATTGGGCTCTGAGCCTACTCCAACTTGTGAATCTTGCCTTCAGGGTAAAATGACTAGGTCACCCTTTGTTGGACAAGGGATAAGAGCTGAAAATATTTTGGAGCTAATACATAGGGATGTATGTGGTCCATTTAAAGAAATGGCTAGAGGGGGTTTTCATTATTTTATTACCTTTACTGATGATAAATCAAAGTTTGGGTATTTGTATTTGATGAAATACAAACATGAATCCTTTGAAAAGTTTAAAGAATTTAAATCTGAAGTAGAAAATCAAACAGGAAAGAGTATTAAAGCTCTTCGATCAGATCGTGGAGGTGAATATTTGAGTACTGAATTTGATGAATACTTGAGAGAGCATGGCATTGTTTCTCAGCTGACTCCTCCAGGAACGCCACAGCTGAATGGTGTATTTGAAAGGAGAAATCGTACCCTATTGGATATGGTACATAGTATGAGGAGCTATACTGATATGCCAATCTTCTTTTGGGGATTTGCATTAGAATCAGCTTTGTATATTTTGAATAGGATTCCATCAAAATCAGTTTGTTCCACACCTTATGAGATATGGCATGGAAGAAAACCAAGTCTTAAGCATGTTAAGATTTGGGGTTGTCCAGCTTATATCAAAAAGCTGAACACTGATAAATTGGAGAACAGATCAGAAAAAGGTCGATTTGTTGGATATCCAAAAGATAGTTTTGGATATTATTTTTATTTGCCTACTTCACAAAAGGTTGTGATAAGTAGAGATGCCACATTTCTTGAACAACAGTTTGTTCAAGAAGGAGGCAAAGGAAGGCAAATAGAGTTAGAATTGGAGAATTCTGACCAACCAACAGATCAGATGGATATAGATCCATCTAGTCAACCAATATCCGTTGATGAAACATCTACAGCTGTTCCTCGTAGAACAACCAGGGTATCTCACCCACGGTGAGATATGGTTTTCTTCATAAAGAAGAACAAGAGTTGTCTACTCATGAAGAAGTAGATCATGGAGATGATCCACTTACCTATGAAGAAGCTATATCAGATATAGACTCTTCAAAATGGATTGATGCTATGAAATCCGAGATTGATTCCATGTATAAGAATCAAGTTTGGGATCTTGTTGACCCACCTGAAGGTATTATACCTATAGGGAACAAATGGGTTTTCAAGAAGAAAATTGGTTCTGATGGAAAGGTAGAGACCTATAAGGCAAGGCTAGCAGCGAAAGGGTTTCGCCAAAGGCAAGGAATCGACTATGAGGAGACTTTCTGCTTTGTTGCCATGCTTAAATCAATTAGGATTTTATTAGCAATAATTGCGTACTATGATTATGAGATTTGGCGATGGATGTCAAAGCGACTTTTCTCAATGGATACATTGAAGAAAACATTTTCATGGAACAACCTAAGGGATTTGAATCCCAAGATGGTTCCAAGGTATGCAAGCCAAAGCGATCCATTTATGGGTTGAAACAAGCTTCGAGGAGTTGGAACATCCGTTTTGATGAAGCCATTAAATCCTTTGATTTTATCAAAAATGAGGATGAGCCATGTGTATATAAGAAGGTTAGTGACAGTGCTATCACTTTCCTTGTCTTATATGTGGATGACATACTGTTAATGGGTAATGACACAGGTATGTTGACGACTATAAAGGTATGGTTGTCAAATACATTCTCCATGAAAGACTTAGGGGAGGCAACCTATATTCTTGGGATTCGCATCTATAGAGATAGAGCAAAAAGAATAATTGGTTTATCCCAAAGTCTATACTTGGAAAAGGTGTTAAAGAGGTTTAACATGCTTGATTCCAAGAGAGGATTGTTACCAGTGAGACATGGTATCCATCTTTCTAAAGAGATGTCTCCAAAGACACCTGAAGAAAGAGATAAGATGGCCAGGATTCCATATGCTTCGGCTATTGGAAGTTTAATGTATGTAATGTTGTGTACTAGGCCGGATATCGCATATGCTGTTAGTTTGACTAGCAGGTATCAATCCAATCCAGGTTTGGAACACTGGATAGCTGTCAAGAATATCCTTAAGTACTTGAGAAGAACTAAGGATTTATTCTTGATTTATGGAGGTGGAGACTTGCAATTGGATGGTTATACTGATTCTGATTTCCAATCAGATATTGATGATAGAAAGTCTACCTCTGGATATGTGTTCATTTGTAATGGAGGTGCAGTCAGTTGGAAGAGTTCTAAACAGAGCACGACTGTAGATTCCACTACAGAGGCTGAGTATATTGCTGCATCAGATGCTGCAAAGGAAGCTGTTTGGATAAAGAAGTTCGTAACAGAACTTACAGTAGTTCCTTCCATTGAGTCAGCAGTTCCACTACACTGTGACAACAATGGAGCAGTCATACAGGCTAAGGAACTAAGGTCTCACCCAAAATCCAAACACATAGAAAGGCACTACCACATTATCAGAGATATAGTTGGGCAAGGGGATGTAGCCATGCAGAAAATAGCATCAGCTGAAAATCCAGCTGATCCATTCACTAAGCCTATGTCACAGGCTCAGTTAGACCGACATCTTGAGAAGATAGGTCTAAGATATTGTAATGAATGGCTCTAGTGCTAGTGGGAGATTGTTAGTAGTATGCCCTAGAGCATATCATTTAGTATGTATCTTGTACATATTTTATTAATAAATGGCATTTCCACTTTTCTATTTATATAATATATTTATGTGTAATAGAAAAGGTCCATTGATATTTTGTTAGAAATATTATTCTTAAGTTGTTAAGAATATGAGTGACAATATTTCTAGTACAAAGTATCATAAATAGGTTCACAATCGAGGATACTTCATAATAAGGACATGACTTATCCAGAAAGATTGTATTCATGTTTGTTCCCAAGTTATTTATATGAGATATAAATAAGATGGAATGGTGAGTCTCATGCCATATGACAAACATGATAGGCACTTATAAATGATAAGTAGGCCGAACCAGTGACACTTATGACAAGCACATGGAGTTTACTCTTATCAATGTTTTGTCATAAATCATATCAGTGCATATAATCTTTAGACATGAGATAGCACAATTATCTTGTATATAGGTAGTTTGAGTTTGATACTGCTTTCATACTTGTACTGTGTATGGGTATATGGGCATGTGTTGGCTCCTACTAGTTATATATGGAGGTAGGTGTTGATCAAGATGGAATCTGTTCCTCTAAGTAAATAGAGATAAAATCCTATGTTCATTTAATTGTTCTTGATGTTTCAAGTTCCTGGCCAGGACAGATAGATATATTCATAAAAGAGTTTCGATGAGAAAAATCTTTTAATCAAGAACTGGAATTAAAAGAGAACATAATATTCATAGCAAATGGAGTTTGACATAAACCATGACTCCAGCTTGAGTTGGGATTTTGTAACATAGAGATTCTAGTGCATGGTAACATATGATTATAGGTTCATTTAAGGTAAACCTTATTACTAATTGGGTGGCCATGGCATGCTATGCTAGGTGTTAACCATGGTCTATGAGGTTCATAAAATGATTTAGAGAAATCATTTATGGTAAGAAAGAGTTCTGATGATATTAAGAGTTGATATCATGTCTCATTGCCAATTAGTGATGAGCCTAGTAAGTCACACACATACACAAGTTATCACCTATTTAAATATGATTTAATTAATTAATTAAAGAGTTTAATTGATTAATTAAATAGGTTTGGTTTGCAATTAGATTGCAAAGTCTCTAGCATGACTTGAAACCAAATCTAGATTATTGGATGTATAATATAAGTTAAATTTATATTTAAAGTGTTTAAATATGAATTTAATTAATGAGAAATTAATTAATAGAGATTAATTAATTAATTTATATTTGATATAAATTAATTAGAAGAAGAAAAATAATTATTTTGGGTTGAGAACTCAAAATTAAGACATAGGGGCATTTTGGTCATTTTGTAGTGTGACACGTGGCACCATGAGATGGTGACACATGGCATAACACATAAGCTTGCCAAATGTTTTTTAATCATATAAGATGATTAAAATCAAGATTAAATATAGGTTTGACACTTGGCACAATGTGATTGGGTCACTTAAACCTAGAGCTAATCAAAGGGTGACATGTGGCAAGGGTTTAATGCGTTAACCTAGCTATTTAAGTGTTGTTATGAAAAGAAAAACAACCAGCAGCCACTCCTCTCCTTTGTCACGCCACTTTGAGGGTTTTCATCTCTTCTTCTTCATCTCTTATCAATTCAAAGAGATTAGCCATCAATCTCTTGAATTAAGAACACTAGAAATTGTTTCTAGTGTCCTGTTTACATCTTTAATCTCTTAAAAGGCAGAACTTGATTTTCTAATTAATAGAAAAAGCTTTAGAAGCTATTCAAGGGCTGCCATAGGTGTTCTTGGTGTGGACAAGCTAGAGGACAACATCCGTGTCCTGAAGACGAATCTCAAAGGCGCAGACACGCTGCAGTGCATCAAGAGGTTAGTGTAATCGTTCTTGATTTAATCTAGGGTTCTAAAATTAATCTGATTAATTTTAAAATCTTAAATGGCAAATACAGATCCAAAAACATATTAAAAGAGTTTTAATATGTTGTTTATCATTGAAATCAAATAGATAAAAATAAATCTTGCATGATGCATGTGACCCTAGGTGAAAATTTTGAATTCAATGGTATAAACTTATGTTTTTCACGCTTCCGTTCCTTCAAAATCCACAATAATTTTTCAGTGTTTTCAAAGGCTGAGATAAAAGAAATATATCACAATATTTACAAACCAAAATAATTTACAATTTATTTTATAACTTCAATGTACAATTTTAATTTACAACTGCTCAAAACCAAGAACACTATATACATACAGTGAACATACATTAAAATATAAAATGCAAAATATGGTATACTCAATATACCCGATGATCTATCAGTGTAGTACTAGCAGCTTAGTCTGCTGCCCTGTAAGTCTGTCTACCTCCAACAGCAATGAAAAGCTATCGCTGAGCCATTGTCTCAGTGGTGCACAACATTAAACAAATACAACTTTAAATCACAAATCATAAGTCATATAAATAGTGGATACTTAAAACCATAGTTAAATTCAAAAGACAGTGAATGTCAATAAGAATTTAAACTCCATTTCACAATATCATAATGAATATCAATAAATCATACACGCACAGCTTAATCATGTTGCCAAAGTTCAATTCATCCCAAAAGCCGATGGCTTGTGAGGAATTCAATTCATCCCAAAAGCCGATGGCTAATGAGGAATAACATAGCTAGCAAGCAATAATGTGAGTACTCATTCTATTCATCCTCAACAGGCACACACCTCAACACTTCAGCCAGAGAGGGAATTCAATTCATCCCACTAGACAAGCTAGTGAGGAATTCAATCAATATACATGATAACTGTGGTTTCAAACCATTTACAATGTTTTTCTATCAATATGTATCCATCAAATATCATTCAAACAAATTTTCACAATTAAAAACAATGATATACAAATAGTCATAATTTATTTCAATTGAAAAATTCAAAAGAAATAACTGTTGTGCACAAACCTCTGATAACTGTCTCTTGGCCCTGACTCAGTGTTTCCTTCCCTTTTCCTGAGTCTTTTCTAATTGAAACATACAATTTGAAGTGTTTCAATACTCATTTAAACTGTCTCTAAGAATGAAACTTAATACTTAATTTATTGAATTCTATTATTTCCTTAGTCAACCTAAGATGTTAACCCTCGATGCACTTTAGGTGAATTAGGTTATAATGTTACCAATATGTCACATATGTAGCCTTTTAGTATTGGTACATGTTACCAAATTCATTTCCAAGTATGTTGCATTTTATTGCAATTTGTCAGATTTCGGTATACTAATTTGACCTAGCCGGATGATCTAGTTCCCTCAATTTTCGGGTTTTGGTCAAAACTAAAAACTTCTAGGTCTATGTCTTATTGCACACGGGGAAAAATTTCAGATCATTCTGAGTTATGTAGACCAAGTTATGGTCAATCTACCAATGCTGGACAGAATGTACCAAAATGGTAGCTTTAGGTCATTTTTAGGTCACTTTTGGTTCAGCCAGTTTTTGGACCTGAAGTTGTGTAAGCTATTTGGCTTGGTTCTGGCCATTTATGGGCTTTGGTGTCTGCATAAGAATTGTAGATATATGTCTAAACTATTCATGGTAAAAATTTCAGGTCAATTGAACCTATTTTGAGTGAGTTATGATCAAAACACTAACTGCTACCCAAACAGTCAATTTTCAGGTTTTCAAAGCACTAATCCGGATTCAAGTCACCTTCCAAGCAGAATTTTGGTAAGCTTCATTCATGAAAGTTGGCACTTTTTGTGCCTAGTTTAACCTCTAATTGGTATCATACCAATTGGAGCCACACACTTAAGGTTCTAAGCCAAAATACACACTGCCCTGCAACATACTCTTCATCACATACCAAAGGACACATTCAACACTTACCAAGTCACTTCCTTCATGCCAATTCTGGTTTGTACCATAACATTAACATATTTAGCAACTAATTTTTTGTCATTTTGGCGGCTTATAACCATTCTCAAAATGCACATTATAGTACAAAAATTTCCAAGTCCAATTACAAATAATTTAACCACATGACATAGCTCATTTACATGTCCAAATTCAAACCTCTATACACATATACATGCTGCCATAACAAGCACCATAATTCAACAATATAATTCCATAAACCAAACCATGAAACAACACATTTTGATCTACACTTGAAAGTTGCCGATTTGTACATCTCTTTCAATTAGTTTCCAAGCTTCCAAAATCATACCTTACACATGGAATTCAAGTACCATACAATCAAACCTATAAATCATCATTCAAACCACTATTTACATGCAAGTATAAACTATTCTTATTGAGGTTCCATGGCTGCCAAAATGTACATCTCCCTTAAAACATCAAACATCAAAAATTCTTTCACAAATCAACTGCCCATAACATCCATTCAAGGTTTAATGAAACATGAATAAAAAATACATACTTACCACTTTTGAAATTCTTCAGAACCTCACCAAAACTTAATTTTCTTGCTTCCTATCTACTGTCCAAGTTGTGTAGAACAACTTTAGTGAAGAAATCAAGTGGAAAAATGGGCTTACTTCATGCTTGCATAGAGCTTGTAGAATACGGCCATGGAGGAACTTCTTTGGGAGATTTCAGCTGGTTTTGGGAGGTTGAAGAAGGTGAGTAATCTGTTGTCATATGATGTGTAATGGTTCTCTTAATGGAGTGAGTGGAGCACTAAGTAAAGATTTAATATTTGTTTTATTTTAAAATTTCCAAATTCCACATTTAACTCCTATCATTTGCTATTTAAACTCACCAATTTAATTTTTCATGACATTTTCCAAGTGTAACATCATTTATTTTTAATGAAAATTTAGGTCAAAAGACAACTCGGGGTGTCAAATGACCACAATGCCCCTGTTCGGGTTGCATTCCCGATTTTTCGGTAACACTGAGTTTTGTCATTTTCTCGATTTTTTGTTTTTCTTTGTACTAATTAATTAATTAATTTTTCTTTGATATTTCTAATGAGATTTATACTTCAAAAGGTCTTTAATTATGCCTTAAAAATATTTTCCAGGGTTAGTCAACGGTCCATGTCGCAACTTCCCGGTGCGATCACCCATCGCTAGGGTTCTCGGCTCGTTTAACTTGGTTACATTTCATTGTTATTATTTTTCCTTTGTTTTTCTTGTATTTTATTTTCTTGTATTTCATTATTTTATGTATCCTCACTCATATCTAAGTGTAGTTCTAGGTATCCTAGCTATCCGGATAACACTGGTCACGGAACAGTAGAACGCACTACCGAACATAGGTGCGTTACAATTCTCCTCCCATTAAAATAAATTTCGTCTCGAAATTTACCTTGCATTAATCTCTGAACAGCTGTGGGTGTTGTCTCCTCATATCCTGTTCATGCTCCCAAGTAGCTTCCTGGCCTGAATGATGGTTCCACAACACTTTAACCAGGTGTATCTCTTTATTCCTCAACTACTTCACCTCATAAGCTAAAATTTCTATGGGTTCTTCATCATATGAGAGATTTGGATTTACCTCAATCTCTTCAACTAGTACTACATGAGATGGGTTAGATCTGTACCTCCTTAACATGGACACATGGAAGACACTGTGTATCTTTTCTAGCTCTAGAGGTAATGCCAACCGATATACCAAAGGACCCACTCTTTCCAGAATCTCATATGGACCGATAAAGCGAGGACTCAATTTCCCCTTTCTGCCAAATCTCATAATCCTCTTCCAAGGAGAAACTTTGAGGAATACCTTATCATCCACTACATATTCAATATATTTTCTCTTCAGATCAACATAAGACTTTTAACGGTCTGATGCAGCCTTGAGTCGATCTCTGATCAATCTAATCTTTTCCTCTATTTGCTGAACAATTTCTGGCCCAATCATCTTTCTTTTACCTACTTCATCCCAACATAAGGGAGTTCTGCACTTCCTGCCATACAAAGCTTCATATGGAGGCATCCTAATGCTTGATTGGTAGCTGTTGTTATAAGCAAACTCAATCAAAGGCAAGTGTGTATCCCAACTACCTTCAAATTCAATCACACAAGCCCATAACATATCCTCCAATATCTAAATTACCCTTTCAGACTGGCCATCTGTTTGTGGGTGGAATGTTGTGCTGAAGTTCAATATAGTTCCTAGGGCTCTCTGAAGACTACCCCTGAATCTAGAAGTGAACCTAAGATCTCTGTCAGATACAATCGATACTGGCACTCCATGCAATTTTACAATCTCATATATGTACAATCTGGCCGATCTCTCCAAACTATAGTCCATTCGGACTGGCAAAAAGTCAACAGACTTGGTCAGTCTGTCAACTATAACCCATACTGCATCATGACCATTCTGTGTCCTTGGAAGTCCCATCACAAAATCCATGGTTATCCGTTCCCATTTCCACTCTAGTACTGGCAATGGATGTAACAAACCAGCTAGAACTTGATGTTCTGCCTTTACTTGCTGACAAGTTAGGCATTTGGAAACAAATTCAGCTATATCCCTCTTCATACCCATCCACCAGTAATGCTCTTTCAACCCACTGTACATTTTAGTTCCACCAGGGTGCATAGCAAAAGGAGACTCATGTGCTTCCTTCATAATGATCTGTCTCAATTCCACATCATTAGGAATGCACATTCTGCCCTGATGTAGTAGTAAACCATCATCTCTCACAGAGAATTTAGGTTTCTTGCCCTGCTGGACTTCTTTCAGTAGCTTCTGATATTTTTCATCATTCGAGCACCATTCGACCGATCAATCAACACTGGCTGTACATGCCATGCAACTACTGTCTGTCCCTCATCATCAATCTCTAAACTGGCATGCTGTGCTTTCAACTCATGTACCATGGACAAAGGAGAAAATCTGAGACTTGCCATAGTCTTGCGACTTAAGGCGTCAGCCACCACATTTGCTTTCCCTGGCTGATAGTCTATTAAGCAATCATAGTCTTTAATTAGTTCTAACCATCTCCTCTGCCTCAAATTCAATTCCTTCTGGGTGCTTAAGTACTTCAAGCTCTTGTGATCTATGTAAATATAGCATTTCTCCCCATACAAATAGTGTCTCCAGATCTTCAGAGCAAAAACAATAGCTGCTAGCTTCAAATCATGTGTTGCGTAATTCCTCTCATGCTGTTTCAGTTAGCGTGATGCATAAGCAATAACATTCCGATCTTGCATCAGTACACAGCTTAACCCATTGTGAGAAGCATCACTATAACCTGTGTATTGTTTACCCGGGATAGGTAAAGTAAGGACTGGAGCTTCAGTCAAACACCTCTTTAACTCATCAAAACTCTGTTGGCATTTATCTGTCCACTAAAATTTCACATCTTTCCGAAGCAGCTTAGTCAGTGGAGAAGCTAACATAGAAAACCCTTTCACAAACCAGCGGTAATATCCAGTTAAACCTAGAAAACTGCAAATTTCTGTGATATTCTTGGGCAGCTTCCAATTAAGGATAGCTTCTACCTTGCTAGAATCTACCTTGATCCCTTTAGCTGACACAACATGTCCCAAGAAGGAGATTTCTTTCATCCAAAATTCACATTTCGACAATTTGGCGTATAGTTGTTTCTCCCTTAAAATCTGTAGTACAATCCGCAGATGTCTGTCATGCTCCTCTGCATTCCTCGAATATATCAAAATATCATAAATAAACACCACCACAAATTGGTCGAGATATGGTCTAAAGATAATGTTCATCAGATCCATAAACGCAGCTGGAGCATTTGTTAGCCCGAATGGCATTACCAGAAACTCATAGTGGCCATATCGAGTTCTAAAAGCAGTCTTTGGAATACTCTCCTCTTGCACCTTCAACTGATAATAACTAAATCGCAAATAAATTTTTGAGAATATAGTTGCACCCTTCAACTGATCAAACAGATCATCAATGCAAGGCAATGGATATCTATTCTTTATTGTCACCTTATTCAACTGCCGGTAGTCAATACATAAGCGAAGGGTGCCATCTTTCTTCTTAACAAACAATACTGGCGCTCCCCAAGGTGACACACTAGGGCGGAAGAAGCCCTTTTCAAGTAGTTCTTGCAACTATACCTTCAACTCCTTCAACTCTGCTGGTGCCATTCTGTATGCTGTTATGGAGATTGGATCCACACAAGGAATAACATTAATTTCAAACTGCACCTCTCTTTCCGGAGGTAATCCTAGCTATTCATCAGGAAACACATCTGGAAAGTCATATACTGTAGGGATATCCCTCAATGCAGGACTCCCTACTTTGGTGTCTACCACATATGCCAAGAATGCTTCACACCTCTTTCTGATCATTTTTCTGGCTAGTGCAGCCGAAATGATGTTTGATTGCAATAGTTGCCTGTCCCCATATATTACCACATCACTGTACTGAGGGAGACCAAAAGTGACTGTCTTCAGTCTACAGTCAATCATGGCGTGATGCCTGGCTAACCAATCTATGCCCAAGATGATATCATAATCGCTGAAGGGCATTTCAATGAGATCAGATAGAAAAGTACGTCCTTGGATCACCAAAGGACAATCCCTATACATTCTATTAACCTTGACCTCTTGTCCTAGTGGACTTGTTACTAGCACCTCAAAGTCCATTTTTGTGCATGGAACAGCAATGCAATCAATGATGCTAGCACTCACATAAGAATGGGTAGAACCCAGATCAAATAACACAAACACATCTTGATTAAAAGTTGAGAAGGTACCAGCCACAATATCAGATGTCTCGGCCTCTTCTCTCTGTCTCATTGCATAGACTCTGACTGGAGCACTGCCTTGCTCTGATTGATTCACTGCGCCTTAGCTGCCTGCTGGGTTACCTTTACCCCTGCCTCTACCTCTGCTAGGTGGTTGTGAACCTCTGGTGACAGGGCTCTGAACTGACCCTTCTATAGTAGTAGGAGGTGGTCTAACTCTGCGAGTACTGGTGCAGTCCTTGGCAAAGTGCCTTGTGCCTCCACAGTTATAACAGGCTCCTATGGCCTTGTAGCACACCCCACCATGATTTCTTCCACAAGTTTCACATTGGCGGGGAGGGTCGGAACTTTTGGTACTCTGCTGACCAGATAGAGGAGGTTTTTGTCCTGAATATCCTCCCCTACCAGACTTCTTACCACCTCTGCTGTGTCCCCCATGGTTCTTCCTCTTTCTAGTAGGACCACTGGAACTTTGTTCTACTGACTTTCCCTCTTTTTCTATCTTCTCTGATTTCTTTTTCTCTGGGGCTGCTTCTAATTCAATTCTTTCTAATTCTAGTGCTTGAGAAATAAGCTTAGAGAAGTTGTTATGTTTGAATCCGACCGCTTATAATCTGATACTGGGCTTCAAGCCAGTTTCAAACCTCTTACATCTCTCCCTGCTGGTAGCAAGTAGAGTTACTGCATAATGGCTCAGGCGGGAAAATTTCCTTTCATATTCAGCCATTGATCTACTCCCTTATTTCAGACTTAGGAACTCTTGCAGCTTTTGGTCCACATAAGCATTAGGGACATTTTTGTCTGAACTCCCGTAGAAAATCATTCCATGTTAGCACTAAAGGTTCTACCAAACTATGGGGAATGGTTTTCCACCGTTCATATGCATCTTCCTGTAGCAGAGACACTGAATATTTAAACCTGAGTTCCTCTGTACAATGTAGCTTCTTGAACACCCTATCCATTCTTTCTAACCACTGTTCTGCCTCTAGAGGATCTACTGTCCCCTTGAACTCAGTAGCCCCATATTTCATCAATTTGTCATACTGCCTAGCAAAAGACTGTGGTTGTACCACTGGTGTCTATAGTGAGATTTCAGTAAGCACATTACTAGCCATTTGTTGAAACATTGCAGCCATCTACTGAGTAAACTGAGTAGGAAACTACGATACTGAGGGGGCTAGTGTGGCTGATCCATTGACATTGTGTAGGGCTAGGGCATCCCCTTGTACCTCAGCCTCTATAGATTGATCGACTGAACAATCACCCTCTTCCATAGTCAATTTGAGGATCTTAGACCTCCTGAACAAATAACACAAGGAGATTTCCTCCCATTAGTGCATATTTATAATGTAATGTACTGTATGTATCAAACAATGACATTGAACAGTTGTACTATAAAGAAAGAATATTCAAATTACAGATGAAAATAGAATTTAAAAACTAGCTCTGATACCACTTAAATATGTCACACCCTACCCCTCTGTAAGGCATAACATGATCCCGTAGTATACCTAATGAATTACCAACTTCGTCTACTGATAACCCATTAAATACACTTCAAGGGATTTTAAAATTTTTCTTACTTCTTTTTACAGTGGTGAGCACTATTTATAGGTGTTAAAATTTTTTTAAACTGAAGTGAAACAGCTAACACATTTGAATTATTAGTAATTTCTGTAAAAATTTTGGCGGAGTGCCATCAGTATTTTGAATAAAACAGTTCTTCAAAAACCTGTAAAAAGTATTTCAAATATATTTCTCAATCTCAAACTCCAACATTTAATCAACACAATATGTTTCTCAACTCAAATCCACAACAATTTTTTAGTGTTTTCAAAGGCTGAGATAAAAGAAATATATCACAATATTTACAAACCAAAATAATTTACAATTTATTTTACAACTTCAATGTACAATTTTAATTTACAACTGCTCAAAACCAAGAACACTATATACATACAGTGAACATACATTAAAATACAAAATGCAAAATATAGTATACTCAATATACCCGATGATCTCTCAGTGTAGTACTAGCAGCCTAGTCTACGCTCGATCTGTCTACTGTGATAAAGAATGAAAAGCTATCGCTGAGCCATTGTCTCAGTGGTGCACAACATTAACCAAATACAACTTTAAATCACAAATTATAAGTCATAAATAGTGGATACTTAAAACCATAGTTAAATTCAAAAGACAGTGAATGTCAATAAGAATTTAAACTCCATTTCACAATATCACAATGCATATCAATAAATCATACACACACAGCTTAATCATGTTTCCAAAGTTCAATTCATCCCAAAAGCCGATGGCTAGTGAGGAATTCAATTCATCCCAAAAGCCGATGGCTAATGAGGAATAACATAGCTAGCTAGCAATAATATTAGTACTCATTATATTCATCCTCAACAGGCACACACCTCAACACTTCAGCCAGAGAGGGAACTCAATTCATCCCACTAGACAAGCTAGCGATGAATTCAATCAATATACATGATAGTTGTGGTTTCAAACCATTTACAATGCTTCTCAATCAATAAGTATCCATCAAATATCATTCAAACAAATTTTCACAATTTAAAACAATGATATACAAATAGTCATAATTTATTTCAATTGAAAAATTCAAAAGAAATAACTGTTGCACACAAACCTCAGATAATTGTCTCTTGGCCCTGACTCAGTGTTTCCTTCTCTTTTCCTGAGTCTTTGCTAACTGAAACACAGAATTTGAAGTGTTTCAGTACTCATTTAAACTGTCTCTAAGAATAAAACTTAATACTTAGTTTATTGAATTCTATTATTTCCTTAGTCAACCTAAATGTTGACCCTCGATGCCCTTTAGGTGAATTAGGTTTTAATGTTACCAATATGTCACATTTGTAGACTTTTAGTATTGGTACATGTTACCAAATTCATTTCCAAGTATGTTGCATTTTATTGCAATTTGTTGGATTTTGGTATACTAATTTGACCTAGCCGAATGACCTAGTTCCCTCGGTTTTTGGGTATCGCTCAAAACTAAAAACTTATAGGTCTATGTCTTATTGCCCGCGGGGCAAAATTTCAGGTCATTCTGAGTTATGTAGACCAAGTTATAGTCAATCTACCAATACTGGACAGAATGTACCAAAATGGTAGCTTTAGGTCATTTTTAGGTCACTTTTGGTTCGGCCAGTTTTTGGACTTGAAATTGTGCAAGCTATTTGGCTTGGTTCTGGCCATTTCTTGGCTTTGGTGTCTTCATAAGAATTGTAGATATATATCTAAACTATTCATGGTAAAAATTTCAGGTCAATTGGACTTGTTTTGAGTGAGTTATGGTCAAAACACTAACTGCTGCCCAAATAGTTAATTTTCAGGTTTTCAAAGCACTAATCCGGATTTGGTCATTTTTCAAGTCACCTTCCAAGCAGAATTTTGGTAAGCTTCCTTCATGAAAGTTGGCACTTTTTGTGCCTAGTTTCACCTCCAATTGGTCTCATACAATTGGAGCCACACACTTAAGATTCTAAGCCAAAACACACACTGCCCTGCAACATACTCTTCATCACATACCAAAGGACACATTCAATACTTACCAAGTCACTTCCTTCATGCCAATTCTGGTTTGTACCATAACATTAACACATTTAGCAACTCATTTTTTGTTATTTTGGCAGCTTATAACCATTCTCAATATGCACATTATAGTACAGAATTTTTCAAGTCCAATTATAAACAATTTAACCACATGACATAGCTCATTTACATGTCCAAATTCAAACCTCTATACACATATACATGCTGCCATAACTGAAGGAACGGAAGCATGAAAAACACAAGTTTATACCATTGAATTCAAAAATGTTCACCTTGGGTCACATGCATCATGCAAGATTTGTTTTTATCTATTTGATTTCAATGATAAACAACATATTAAAACTCTTTTAATATGTTTTTGGATCTGTATTTGCCATTTAAGATTTTAAAATTAATCAGGTTAATTTTAGAATCCTAGATTAAATCAAGAAGGATTACACTAACCTCTTGATGCACTGTAGCGTGTCTGCGCCTTTGAGATTTATCTTCAGGACCCCAAATGTTATCCCTCTAGCTTGTCCACACCAAGAACACCTATGGCAGCCCTTGAACAGCTTCTAAAGCTTTTTTTATTAATTAGAAATTCAAGTTCTGCCTTTTAAGAGGTTAGAGATGTAAACAGGACACTAGAGACAATTTCTAGTGTTCTTAATTCAAGAGATTGATGGCTAATCTCATTGAATTGATGAGAGATGAAGAAGAATAGATGGAGAGCCTCAAAATGGCATGACAAAGGAGAGGAGTGGCTGCTGGTTGTTTTTCTTTTTCATAACAACACTTATATAGCTAGGTTAATACATTAAACCCTTGCCACATGTCACCCTTTGATTAGCTCTAGGTTTAAGTGACCCAATCACATTGTGCTAAGTGTAAACCTATATTTAATCTTGATTTTAATCATCTTACATGATTAAAAAAAAAAACATTTAGCAAGCTTATGTGTAATCCCAGGTGTCACCATCTCATGGTGCCACGTGTCACACTGTAAAATGACCAAAATGCCCCTGTGTCTTAATTTTGAGTTCTTAACCCAAAATAATTATTTTTCTTCTTCTAATTTATATCAAATATAAATTAATTAATTAATCTCTATAAATTAATTTCTCATTAATTAAATTCATATTTAAACACTTTAAATATAAATTTAACTTATACTATACATCCAATAATCTAGATTTGGTTTCAAGTCATGCTAGGGACTTTGCAATTTAATTGCAAACCAAACCTATTTAATTAATCAATTAAACTCTTTAATTAATTAATTAAATCATATTTAAATAGGTGATAACTTGTGTATGTGTGTGACTTACTAGGCTCATCATTAATTGGCAATGAGACATGATATTAACTCTTAATATCATCAGAACTCTTTCTTACCATAAATGATTTCTCTAAATCATTTTATGAACCTCATAGACCATGGTTAACACCTAGCATAGCATGCCATGGCCACCCAATTAGTAATAAGGTTTACCTTAAATGAACCTATAATCATATGTTACCATGCACTAGAATCTCTCTATTACAAAATCCCAACTCAAGCTGGAGTCATGGTTTATGTCAAACTCCATTTGCTATGAATATTATGTTCTCTTTTAATTCCAGTTCTTGATTAAAAAGATTTTATCATCAGAAACTCCTTTCTGAATAAATCTATTTATCCTGGTCAGGAACTTGAAACATCAAGAACAATTAAATGAACATAGGATTTTATCTCTATTTACTTAGAGGAACAGATTCCATCTTGATCAATACCTACCTCCATATATAACTAGTAGGAGCCAACAGATGCCTATATACCCATACATAGTACAAGTATGAAAGCAGTATCAAACTCAAACTACCTATAAACAAGATAACTATGCTATCTCAGGTCTAAAGATTATATGCACTGATATGATTTATGACAAAACATTGACAAGAGTAAACTCCATGTGCTTATCATAAGTATCACTGGTTCGGCCTACTTATCATTTATAAGTGCCTATCATGTTTGTTATATGGCATGAGACTCACCATTCCATCCTATTTATATCTCGTATAAATAACTTGGGAACAAATATGAATACAATCTTTCTGGATAAGTCATGTCCTTATTATGAAGTATCCTTGATTTTGAACCTATCTATGATACTTTGTGCTAGAAATATTGTCACTCATATTCTTAACAACTTTAGAATAACATTTCTAACAAAATATCAATGCACCTTTTCTATTATACATAAATATATAATGTAAACGGAAAAGTGGAAATGCCTTTTATTAATAAAAATATGTACAAGATACATACTAAATGATATGCTCTAGGGCATACTACTAACAATCTCCCACTAGCACTAGAGCCATTCATTACAATATCTTAGACCTATCTTCTCAAGATGTCGGTCTAACTGAGTCTGTGACATAGGCTTAGTGAATGGATCAGCTGGATTTTCAGCTGATGCTATTTTCTGCATGGCTACATCGCCTCGCCCAACTATTTCTCTGATAATGTGGTAGCGCCTTTCTATGTGTTTGGATTTCTGGTGAGACCTTGGTTCCTTAGCCTGTATGACTGCTCCATTGTTGTCACAGTGCAATGGAACTGCTGACTCAATGGAAGGAACTACTGTAAGTTCTGTTACAAACTTCTTTATCCAAACAACTTCCTTTGCAAAGATTCGATGCAAAGAATATACTCACCTTTGTAGTGGAATCTGCGTGCTCGCTTTGGAACTCTTCCAACCGATCGCACCTCCATTACAAATGAACACATATCCAGAGGTAGACTTTCTATCATCGATATCTGATTGGAAATCAGAATCAGTATAACCATCCAATTGCAAGTCTCCACCTCCATAAATCAAGAATAAATCCTTAGTTCTTCTCAAGTACTTAAGGATATTTTTGACAGCTATCCAGTGTTCCAAACCTGGATTGGATTGATACTTGCTAGTCAAACTAACAGTATATGCGATATCCGGCCTAGTACACAACATTGCATACATTAAACTTCCAATAGCCGAAGCATATGGAATCCTGGCCATCTTATCTCTTTCTTCAGGTGTCTTTGGAGGCATCTCTTTAGAAAGGTGGATACCATGTCTCACTGGTAACAATCCTCTCTTGGAATCAAGCATGTTAAACCTCTTTAACACCTTTTCCAAGTATAGACTTTGGGATAAACCAATTATTCTTTTCGCTCTATCTCTATATATGTGAATCCCAAGAATATAGGTTGCCTCCCCTAAGTCTTTCATGGAGAATGTATTGACAACCATACCTTTATAGTTGTCAACATACCTGTGTCATTACCCATCAACAGTATGTCATCCACATATAAGACAAGGAAAGTGATAGCACTGTCACTAACCTTCTTATATACACATGGCTCATCCTCATTTTTTATAAAACCAAAGGATTTAATGGCTTCATCAAAACGGATGTTCCAACTCCTCGAAGCTTGTTTCAACCCATAAATGGATCGCTTTAGCTTGCATACCTTGGAACCATCTTGGGATTCAAAACCCCTAAGTTGTTCCATGAAAATGTTTTCTTCAATGTATCCATTGAGAAAAGCTGTTTTGACATCCATCTGCCAAATCTCATAATCATAGTATGCAGCTATTGCTAATAAAATCCTAATTGATTTAAGCATGGCAACAGGCGAGAAAGTCTCCTCATAGACAACTCCTTGCCTTTCGCGAAACCCTTTCGCTACTAACCTTGCCTTATAGGTCTTTACCTTTCCATCAGAACCAATTTTCTTCTTGAAAACCCATTTGTTCCCTATAGGTACAATACCTTCAGGTGGGTCAACAAGATCCCAAACTTGATTCTTATACATGGAATCAATCTCGGATTTCATAGCATCAATCCATTTTGAAGAGTCTATATCTGATATAGCTTCTTCATAGGTAATTGGATCATCTCCATGATCTACTTCTTCATGAATAGACAACTCTTGTTCTTCTTCATAAAGAAAACCATATCTCACTGGTGGGTGAGATACCCTGGTTGTTCTACGAGGAACAGCTGTAGATGTTTCATCAACAGATATAGGTTGACTAGATGGATCTATATCCATCTGATCTGTTGGTTGGTCAGAATTCTCCAATTCTAACTCTATTTGCCTTCCTTTGCCTCCTTCTTGAACAAATTGTTGTTCAAGAAATGTGGCATCTCTACTTATCACAACCTTTTGTGAAGTAGGCAAATAAAAATAATATCCAAAACTATCTTTTGGATATCCAACAAATCGACCTTTTTCTGATATGGTCTCCAATTTATCAGTGTTCAGCTTTTTGATATAAGCTGGACAACCCCAAATCTTAACATGCTTAAGACTTGGTTTTCTTCCATGCCATATCTCATAAGGTGTGGAAGAAACTAATTTTCATTGAATCCTATTTAGAATATACAAAGCTGATTCTAATGCAAATCCCTAAAAGAAGATTGGCATATCAGTATAGCTCATCATACTACGTACCATATCCAATAGGGTACGATTTCTCCTTTCAGATACACTATTCAGCTGTGGCGTTCCTGGAGGAGTCAGCTGAGAAACAATGCCATGCTCTCTTAAGTATTCATCAAATTCAATACTCAAATATTCACCTCCACGATCTGATCGAAGAGCTTTAATACTCTTTCCTTTTTGATTTTCTACTTCAGATTTAAATTCTTTAAACTTTTCAAAGGATTCATGTTTGTATTTCATCAAACACAAATACCCAAATCTTGATTTATCATCAGTAAAGGTAATAAAATAATGAAAGCCCCCTCTAGCCATTTCTTTAAATGGACCACATACATCACTATATATTAGTTCCAAAATATTTTCAGCTCTTAGCCCTTGTCCAACAAAGGGTGATCTAGTCATTTTGCCCTGAAGGCAAGATTCACAAGTTAGAGTAGGCTCAGAGCCCAATAAGGATAGAATCCCCATTTTCTCCATTTTTGCAATCCTATCTTCTGAAACATGACATAACCTTAAGTGCCAAATATATTTTGAACTTGAGTTGGTTTTCACCATGGCATTGCATTCTTTTAGATCACTTGCATTCAATTTGTGTTTGTCATTATTATCCAAATAATAAAGACCATCATTCATATAACCCGAACCAACATATTTATTTCCAAAATAAATATTGCAAACATCATCTGTGAACTGAAATTCATTGCCATTTATAGTCAATCTAGATATAGAAATGATGTTCTTAAAAGCATCAGGTACATATAAAATATTATCCAAACACAAAATATGTCCAAACATGTAAAAAGATTTAGATCCTATGGCTAATGTCACACCCTACCCCTCTGTAAGGCATAACATGATCCCGTAGTATACCTAATGAATTACCAACTCCGTCTACTGATAATCCATTAAATATACTACAAGGGATTTTAAAAACTTTTCTTATTTCTTTTATAGTGGTGAGCACTATTTACAGGTGTTAAAAACCTTTGTGAACTGAAGTGATAGAACTAACACATTTGAATTATTTAGAATTTCTGTAAAAATTTTGGCAGAGTGCCATCTGTATTTTGGATAAAACAGTTCTTCAGAAGACCTATAAAAAAAATACTTCAATATATTTTCAAATCTCAACTCCAACATATTTCTCAACACAACATATTTCTCAACTCAAATCCACAGTAATTTTTCAAAGACTGAAATACAAGAAATATAATAAAATTTTTACAAGTCAAAATAACTCATAATTTACTTTACAATTTCAATGTACAATTTGAATTTACAATTGCTCAAAACCGAAAACAATATGTACATACAGTGAACATATATTACAGTACAAAATGCAAAATGAGGTATACTCAATATACCCGATAATCTCTCGCTGGATGTACTAGCAGCCTAGTCTGCTGCCCTGTCCGTCTGTCTACCTGCGACAGCAATAAAAAGCTATCGCTGAGATAATGTCTCAGTGGTGCACAACATTAACCAATAAAATTTTAAATCACAATTGATAATTTATATAAAGAGTAGATACTCAAAACCATAGTTAAATTCAAGAAAATAAATGTCAACAAGAATTTAAACTCCATTTCTCAATATCACAATAATTTCAATAAATCAAATCATGATTAAATTCAAAAGACAGTGAATGTCAATAAGAATTTAACTCCATTTCATAATCTCATAATACAAATCAATAAATCATACATAGCTTAATATGTTCCAAAGTTCAATTCGTCCCAAAAGTCGATGACTAATGAGGAATAACATAGCTAGCTAGCAAAAATATAAGTACTCATTCGATTCGTCCTCAACAGGCACACACCTCAACACTTCAGCCAGAGAGGGAATTCAATTCGTCCCACTAGACAAGCTAGCGAGGAATACAATCAATATACATGATAGCTGTAGTTTCAAATCATTTCCAATGCTTTTCAATCAATAAGTATCCATCAATATCATTCAAACAATTTTTCACAGTTTCTGTCACACCTTATCCCTTGTAAGGCATGACATGTTCCCGTAGCATGCCTAATGAATCACCGAACTCCACCTACCAATAACCCATTAGTTATGCTACAAAGGATTTTAAAACAAACCATAGCTTTTCATCTTATCAATTCTTTTGCGGAAAACTGTATGAGAATAGTTAAAATTCCATGCAAACATTCATTGGAAATAATGATAGACTAAATATTGCAAAAGTTACATTTTCATAAGTCTCAAAGTAAAATACAAAATAATTACAAACTCAAAATGTGATAGCAATGCAATGTTTTTAAATACAAACTGCTCAATGTCCGTACATCCATGCATATAGGTACAAAATACATCAAAAGGAATTTACAGGGGTATGACTACAATATATACCCACAAACAATACCAAAATGCTGCTTCCAAGTCTCTCACTCGGCAGCTTTCTCCTTTCCCTTACCTGATAAAGATAAAGAAGCTATCGCTGAGTATATCACTCAGTGGTGCACAACTAATAACTTTAAAACTTAAAGTAAAACATAATTTGTCAAAGCATAATAAATCACATTTTTCTTAAGCATGAAAACTTCACAATAGTTCTAAGTTCATAAGAGCCATTTATTGGAATAACATTTCAAATGAGAAATCACACTTCATAAATCACAATTCACAAAGCATTAGTGTTGCCAACATCAACACACAGTTCAGGCCATGACACAAAATTTCACGATCAGTGCGGTGATGTACACCACGACAAAGCAATCTCAACCTCACTAACCGTTATTAATGAGGGAAGGGCTAGCTAGCTAATGAGTACTCATGTAGTCTTACCCCACTAACCATTATTAATGGGAGACATAATCAATATCAATTATAAAACCCCAAGTAGCCGTTACTACTGGGGAGTTCCGAAGGGACTGTCATGCTAACTGTGGTTTCAAAATAACTTTCAAGAGTTTCTAAATCAATAATCATGTTTGCAAAACAATAGCATATTCAAATCATCATAAAATCCATAAAAGGGGTGGCAACACACAAATTCCTCAAATACAAGAGAAAAACATACCTCATTCAAAATAAACTCATTTCAAATCAAACTCATTCAAATAAACTTATTCAAATCAATTTACGAAGCTAAAACAAAGAAAAATGTTAGTTGTGCACAAACCTTCAATGCTCTCCTTTATTGTTACCTACTTCTCCTTATCCGTTCCAACTTCTTTTTCTACTGAAAATACACAAATAGAATACCTCAATACCAATCTCAATTGCTGCCAAGAACTGATTATATGCATGTCTAATGCATCCCAAGTTAGCTTTGAAAATTTTAGAATATTTTGATTTTGGGACAGCTTGGTGCCCCAATCTTTGAACCCAATTTTTACCTAGTTTCGATCATAATTTAGTGAGATGTTCTTCATGAAAATTGTTCATTTAGGTCTTAACTTTATTTTCCTTTTCGAATCGCCTAATTCGGAGCTGTGTAGCTCAAGTTATGCCCAAAACACCATTACTGTTCATGTCACTATTCATGCTGCAGATTTTGTTCTGGCAGATTTATCAATCCAACTTCGTTCAGCAATTTGACCAAGTTAAGTCCATAATTTGGTCTAATGTTCTTCATATGAAATAGTCTACTATGTCTTAGGTTTCCATTGGTTTAAGAATCACCTAAATCGGAGTTTTCTAAAGAGAGTTATAGCCTTGCAAAGTTTACTGTTCATTTGGTCAATTTTAGGTGCCCAGATTCTGGCAGATTCGGTGACTCGATTTCTTTTCGCAATTTGATTGAGTTAAGTTCATAATTTGGCCTAATATTCTTCATATGAAATATTCTACTATGTCTTAGGTTTCCATTGGTTTAAGAATTGCCTAAATTGGAGTTTTCTAGAGAGAGTTATAGCCTTGCAAAGTTTACTGTTCATTTGGCAATTCTGCAGTTTTGCAGATTCAGTAACTCAACTTTGCTCAATAATTTGATTGGGTTAATGGCATAATTTGGGTTTATGTTCTTCATAAACGTTTTAGGTCTATATCTCATCTAACTACTGGCAAAATTTTAGGTCATTTTGTCTTGCCTAGCTCGAGTTATGACCCAAACATGATTACTGTTCATGTGTACTGTTCATACTGCAATTTTTCAAGTTTGGTCAGTTTGTTCACTAGGTTTTGGTCACTTTTTGGGCATGCTTCCTAAATGAAAATTGTGTCATTTAGTGCCTATTTTCAGACCCAATTGGTCCCATACCAATTGGACTTGTAAAATTTCATTTTTGGTCTCTAAATCCTAATGTTCAAAACCCTAATTTTTTTTCTCCCATTTGGCCAAAACCCTAGTTTAGGTTCCATATATGTTTTCTTTCATTTTCTTATGAAATTTCATCATAAATTAATTTTATTCCAAGCTTATACAACTAATCTAACATGAAAAAATAATTACCTCTTGTTGATTTCTTTCCAACTTCACTTTTCTTCCAATTCTTATTCTCCTTGCTTTTAATTTGTCAATCAAAGATCTCTTTGATGTTTTCTTTTAGTGGGCTATGGAATTTATGAAGGGAATTTAAGGGAATTAAAACTTGGAAGGGAAAGTCAATGAGGGAAAGAAGTGGAAGAAGAAGAGAAAAAGAGAGAGAGAAAGATAGAGGAGAGGGTGGTGGCCTCTTATGAAAAAAAGAAATGAAGAAGACATTTGTCTTCTTATTTATATATATATATATATATATATATATATATATATATATATATATATATCCCCAAAATTAGCTTATTAAAATTATAAATTTTAATTGTGCCATAAGGATAATTAAACTTAAATTTTTATTCCCTTTTTTTTACTTAATTTTTCCTTTTAATTAAATAATTAAATTTAACTATCAAAAGCCCATAAGTCTTTCATTTTAATTTTGTCATAATGGAAATGAAAGTTTAAGTTTTCATTTCTTAAATTTTCCCTTACATATTTTTACTTGAATTTTTCTTCAATTTTTTACCCCATAATTCAATTCATTAATTTCATTTAATTTAATTGACATTTTGGTCAAAAGTCAACTCTTGAGGTGAATTGACCAAAATGCCCCTCATCGGGTCATAATCCTTCTTTTTATAATACCCGATGAGTCCTTAGCTTTTTTTTGTTCACCAGAATTTTTATTGTGTCTATCTCAATTAATTTTCTATTTATTTTGGTCCTCAAGGTGTCTTTGAATAGTATTAGTCACGGACCAAAAATGGTACTATTCATAACTTGGAGGTTCGGGGTGTTACAATCTTCCCTCCTTAAAAATAAATTTCATCCTCGAAATTTACCTGGTCTCAGTCTCTGAATAGCTGTGGGTGCTGTCTCCTCATGTCCTCCTCACGCTCCCATGTAGCCTCTTGGCCTGAATGATGGTTCCACAGCACTTTGACTAGAGGTATATGTTTGTTCCTCAGCTGCTTCACCTCATGTGCCAAGATCTTTATGGGCTCTTCATCATATGTCAGGTCTAGATTCACCTCAATCTCCTCTATTGGCAAAATGTGAGAGGGGTCTGATCTATACCTCCTCAACATGGAGACATGGAAGACATTGTGAATCTTTTCCAACTCCGGAGGCAATGCAAGTCTATATGCCAATGGACCTACTCTTTCCAGAACCTCATACGGCCCAATGAAGCGAGGACTTAGTTTTCCCTTTCTACCAAACCTCGTGATCCTCTTCCATGGGGAAACTTTCAGGAACACCTTGTCATCCACACTATACCGAATATCTCTTCTCTTTAGGTCAATGTAGGACTTCTGTCTATCCATTGCAACTTTGAGTCTGTCTCTAATGAGCTTAACCTTTTCTTACATGCATTGCACTAACTCGACCAATCAACTTCCTCTCGCCCACTTCATCCCAACACAAAGGAGTTCTACACTTCCTGCCGTAAAGTGCTTCGTATGGAGGCATTCCGATGCTTGACTGATAACTGTTGTTGTAGTCAAATTCAATTAAAGGCAAGTGTGTGTCCCAACTCCCTTCAAACTCAATCACACAAGCCTGAAGCATATCCTCCAAAATCTGAATGATCCTTTCAGACTGGCCGTCTGTCTGTGGATGGAATGTTGTACTAAAGTTCAATCTAGTCCCTAGGGCTTTTTGGAGACTACCCCAGAATCTAGAAGTGAACCTAGGATCTCTATCAGACACAATAGACATTGGCACTCCATGCAACCTCACAACATCATCAATGTACAGTTTGGCCAATCTTTCCAGGCTGTAATCCATTCTCACTAGCAAAAAGTGTGTAGACTTGGTCAATCTATCAACAATAACCCAAACTGCATCATGATTCTTTTGTGTCCGTGGAAGTCCTGTCACGAAATCCATAGTGATTCTTTCCCATTTCCATTCGGGAATTGGCAATGGCTGTAGCAACCCTGCAGGCACTTGGTGTTCTACCTTTACTTGCTGACAAGTTAGGCATTTGGCAAAATATTCTGCAATGTCTTTCTTCATTCCTCTCTACCAATAGTGCTCTTTCACACTTCTATACATTTTGGTTCCACCAGGGTGCATTGCAAAAGGTGAATCATGTACTTCCTTTAAAATGGTCTGCCTCAGTTCAACATTCTCAGGAATGCACATTCTGCCCTTATATAATAACAAGCCCTCATCATTTACTGATAATTCTATTTTCTTGCCATCCTGAGCCTCTTCCATCAACTTCACATACTTATCATCCTCCTGTGCAACTGCTTTAATTTGTTCTACCAGCATTGGCTTCACTTGCCAAGTAGCTACCATCTGCCCATCTTCATTAATCTCCAAATTAGCATGCAATGCCCTTAATTCATGCACCATGGACAGAGGAGAAACCCTCAAACCAGCCATAGTCTTGCAACTTAAAGCATCAGCTATAACATTTGCCTTTCCAGGCTGATAGTCTATCAAACAATCATAATCTTTTATCAGCTCTAACCATCTCCTCTGCCTCAAATTCAACTCCTTTTGTGTGCCCAAGTACTTCAAACTTTTATTATCTGTGTATATATAACATCTCTCCCCATACAGGTAATGTCTCCAGATCTTCAAGGCAAAGACAATGGCTGCCAGCTCCAAGTCATGCGTGGGACAATTCCTCTCATGCGGTTTAAGCTGGCGTGAAGCATAGGCAATGACATTTCTATCTTGCATCATATGTTTTTCATATGAAATGTTCTACTATGTCTTAGGTTTCCATCGGTTTAAGAGTCGCCTAAATCGGAGTTTTCTAGAGAGAGTTATAGCCTTGCAAAGTTTACTATTCATTTGGTCAATTTTAGGTGCCCAGATTCTGGCAGATTCGGTGACCCGACTTCTTTTCGCAATTTGATTGAGTTAAGTTCATAATTTGGCCTAACATTCTTCATATGAAATATTCTACTATAACATTCTTCATATGAAATATTCTACTATGTCTTAGGTTTCCATCGGTTTAAGAATCGCCTGAATCGGAGTTTTCTAGAGAGAGTTATAGCCTTGCAAAGTTTACTGTTCATTTGGCAATTCTGCAGTTTTGCAGATTCAGTAACTCAACTTTGCTCAATAATTTGATTGGGTTAATGGCATAATTTGGGTTTGTATTCTTCATAAAAGTTTTAGGTCTATATCTCATCTAACTGCTGGCAAAATTTCAGGTCATTTTGACCTGCCTAGCTTGAGTTATGACCCAAATACGATTACTGTTCATGTGTACTGTTCATACTGCAATTTTTCAAGTTTGGTCAGTTTGTTCACTAGGTTTTGGTCACTTTTTGGGCATGCTTCCTAAATGAAAATTGTGTCATTTAGTGCCTATTTTCAGTCCCAATTGGTCCCATACCAATTGGACTTGTAAAATTTCATTTTTGGTCTCTAAACCCTAATGTTCAAAACCCTAATTTTTTTCTCCCATTTGGCCAAAACCCTAGTTTAGGTTCCATATATGTTTTCTTTCATTTTCTTATGAAATTTCATCATAAATTAACTTCATTCCAAGCTTATACAACTAATCTAACATGAAAAGAAAATTACCTCTTGTTGATTTCTTTCCAACTTCACTTTTCTTCCAATTCTTGTTTTCCTTGCTTTTAATCTCTCAATCAAAGATCTCTTTGATGTTTTCTTTTAGTGGGCTATGGAATTTATGAAGAGAATTTAAGGGAATTAAAACTTGGGAGGGAAAGTCAATGAGGGGAAGAAGTGGAAGAAGAAGAGAAAAAGAGAGAGAGAAAGAGAGAGGAGAGGGTGGTGGCCTCTTATGAAAAAAAGAAATGAAGAAGACATTTGTCTTCTTATATATATATATATATATATATATATATATATATATATATGTATATATATATTTATCCCCAAAATTAGCTTATTAAAATTATAAATTTTAATTGTGCCTTGCAGATTCAGTAACTCAACTTTGCTCAATAATTTGATTGGGTTAATGGCATAATTTGGGTTTGTATTCTTCATAAAAGTTTTAGGTCTATATCTCATCTAACTGCTGGCAAAATTTCAGGTCATTTTGACCTGCCTAGCTCGAGTTATGACCCAAACACGATTACTGTTCATGTGTACTGTTCATACTGCAATTTTTCAAGTTTGGTCAGTTTGTTCACTAGGTTTTGGTCACTTTTTGGGCATGCTTCCTAAATGAAAATTGTGTCATTTAGTGCCTATTTTCAGTCCCAATTGGTCCCATACCAATTGGACTTGTAAAATTTCATTTTTGGTCTCTAAACCCTAATGTTCAAAACCCTAATTTTTTTTCTCCCATTTGGCCAAAACCCTAGTTTAGGTTCCATATATGTTTTCTTTCATTTTCTTATGAAATTTCATCATAAATTAACTTCATTCCAAGCTTATACAACTAATCTAACATGAAAAGAAAATTACCTCTTGTTGATTTCTTTCCAACTTCACTTTTCTTCCAATTCTTGTTTTCCTTGCTTTTAATCTCTCAATCAAAGATCTCTTTGATGTTTTCTTTTAGTGGGCTATGGAATTTATGAAGGGAATTTAAGGGAATTAAAACTTGGGAGGGAAAGTCAATGAGGGGAAGAAGTGGAAGAAGAAGAGAAAAAGAGAGAGAGAAAGAGAGAGGAGAGGGTGGTGGCCTCTTATGAAAAAAAGAAATGAAGAAGACATTTGTCTTCTTATATATATGTATATATATATATATTTATCCCCAAAATTAGCTTATTAAAATTATAAATTTTAATTGTGCCATAAGGATAATTAAACTTAAATTTTTATTCCCTTTTTTTTTTTACTTAATTTTTACTTTTAATTAAATAATTAAATTTAATTATCAAAAGCCCATAAGTCTTTCATTTTAATTTTGTCATAATGGAAATGAAAGTTTAAGTTTTCATTTCTTAAATTTTCCCTTACATATTTTTACTTGAATTTTTCTTCAATTTTTTACCCCATAATTCAATTCATTAATTTCATTTAATTTAATTGACATTTTGGTCAAAAGTCAACTCTTGAGGTGAATTGACCAAAATGCCCCTCATCAGGTCATAATCCTTCTTTTTATAATACCCGATGAGTCCTTAGCATTTTTTTGTTCACCAGAATTTTTATTGTGTCTATCTCAATTAATTTTCTATTTATTTTGGTCCTCAAGGTGTCTTTGAATAGTATTAGTCACGGACCAAAAATGGTACTATTCATAACTTGGAGTTTCGGGGTGTTACAGTTTCACAATTCAAAACAACAATATACAAATAGTCATAATTTATTTCAATTGAAAATAATTCAAAAGAAATAGCTGTTGTGCACAAACCTCTAATAACTGTCTCCTGGTCTTGAGTCAGTATTTCCTTCCCTTTTCCTGAGTCTTTGCTAACTGAGAAACACAATTTGAAGTGTTTCAGTACTAAATTAAACTGTCTCTAACGATAATGTTTGATAAGTAATTCACTGAATGCTATTATTTGCTTAATCAACCTAATATATCGACCCTCGGTGCATTCTAGGTAAATTAGATTTTAATGTTATTAATATGTCACATTCGATAGTATTTTAGGGTTGGTACATGTTACCAAGTTCATTTCTGTGTATACTGCATTTTCTTGCAATTTGTTGGATTCCGCGATACTAGTTTGACCTAGCCGGACGACCTAGTTCCCTCAGTTTTCGGGTCTCAATCAAACCACAAACTTGTAGATCTATGTCTTATGGAACGAGGGGCAAAATTTTAGGTCATTCTGAGTTATGTAGGCCAAGTTATAGTCATTTTACTATTGCTGGTCAACTTACACTAAAATTGGTCATTTTAGGTTCGGCCAGTTTTTGGACCCAAACTTGTGCAAGCTGTTTGACTTGTTTATGTTCATTTCTGGGCTTTGGTGTCTTCATAAGACTTGTAGATATGGGTCTTAACTATTCATGGTCAAAATTTCAGGTCAATTGGACCTGTTTTGAGTGAGTTATGGCCTAAATACTAACTGCTGCCCAAATGGTCAATTTTTAGGCCTCAATTGCACTTAATCCAGATTTGGTCATTTTTCAAGTTACCTTACAAGTAGAATTTTGGTATGCTTCCTTCATGAAAGTTGGCACATTTTGTGCCTAGTTTCACCTCCAATTGGTCTCATACCAATTGGAGCCACACAATTAAAGTTATAAGCCTAAAACTCAAACTGCCTTATTGCAATTCTTGCATACACATCAAGCATCACTTTTAACACTCACCAAACTTAACATTCAAACCAATTCTGATTATACCACAACCTAAACATAATTTAAAACATATTATAGGTCATTTTGGCAGCTTACAATTACATTCAATATGCACCAACAAGTGCAGAATTTGTCCAACTCAATTTATAACAATTCAATCACCAATTCATGCTCATTTACATGTCCACTTCACACCATCATTCATGCACTCAAACTGTCATAACAACCAACACATTTTAACATCATTATTCCATAAACCAAGTATGAATTCCAGCATTCTTCAAGAGTTAACAAACTGCCACAATGGTACATTTACATTTCATTAATTTCCAAGCTTTAAATTTCATTTCACATTTACATATATTAAGTATAATCACCCAAATGATTTCCCATACACATAAATATTTAATCAACCTTTTAATTCACCATTTACAAGCACAAATAAACTGCCTTCAAGGTGTTTCCATGGCTGCCAAAAGTACACATGCCCATTCAACATCAAACCTCAAAAATTTCTCCATAAATCAAACACCCATAACATCCTTACAAACTTTAACAAAGCAATAATCAAAAACTCAAACTTACCTATTGTTGGGACTTGCTAAATCTTCACTAAAACTTCTTAATATTGGTATATACTTCTTCCTTGTGAAGTGGGGATCAAGATTAATGAAGGAACTTTGGTGTTTGGGGGTGAAATGGAGGAGATGATGAAACTTCTTCAAGTTTCGGCCATGAAGGTTGTGAGGGAATTCAATTCGGCATGGGAGGAGAATGGAGGTTGAAGATAAAGTTTAGTGGATTAATCTGCCCACTAAATGCATATTATAATCCTTAGTGGTCCACTTACACAGAATCAATTATATTTTATGTTTAAATGTGATAATTAGTCAATTTACCCTCCATTTTTACTATTTACATTAGGTACCCTTAAATTAATTTTTCATTATATTTTCCAAGTGTAATATTATTTATTTTTAATGGACATTTAGGTCAAAAGACAATTCGGGATGTCAAATGACCACAATGCCCCTGTTCGGGTTGCATTCCCGATTTTTTTGGTAACACCGGGTTTTGTCCGTTTTTCGATTTCTCACTTTTCTTTGTACTAATTATTTAATTTTTCTTTGATATTTCTAATGATATTTATACTTCAATAGGGGTCTATTTAACTCCTAAAAATATTTTCCAGGGTTCCCCGCAGTCCAGGGCTAGTCAACGGTCCACGCCGTGACTTCCCGGTGCAGTCACCCATCGCTTGGGTTCTCGGCTCGTTTAACTTGGTTACATTTCTTTGCTATTATTTTTCCTTTGTTTTTCTTGTATTTTCTCTACTTGTATTTCATTATTTTATGTCTCCTCACTCATATCGAAGTGTAGTTCTAGGCATCCTAGCTGTCCGGACAACACTGGTCACCGGAACAATAGTACGCACTACCGAACATAGGGGTGTTACAGCTAAAGCTTCAACAGTTGAGCCATTGTCAATCCGGACTCTAATATCTTAAGAACGCAAGCTGCTACTATTTGCTAGTTCCTGCATATCATTAGAAATGTGAGAACTGGCACCAGTATCTATAACCCAAGCTGTAGATGAACTATGAGTATCATCAGAATCTAAATAACAAAATATGGACATATCTTCTGAAGGTGTATCCTTCTTGTCCTTCAGAGAAGCAAGATACTCTGGTCAATTCCTTTTCCAGTGCCCATCCTTTTAGCAGTGGAAACAGTTTCCTTTGCCTCCATCAGCTTTAGTCTTCCTTTTTTGTTTAGCTATTTTCTTGGAAGGACCAGGAATCTGAGGTTTCTTTTTCTTATTGCCCTTCTTCTTGTTGGACTTTCCAACAAAAGAAGATGCAATCAAAGCTACCTCTTTTCCTTTATTGCCCGGTATATTCTTTTGGGCAATAACCAGCATGTTGAGTAAAACAGCTAAGGTGCATTCCTATTGAGTCATATGGAAATTTGTCACAAAATTCCCAAAAGACACAGGAAGGGACTGAAGGATCAAATCCGTCTGTAGTTGGAAATCCATGTTGAAGTCAAGATGTTCCAACTGCTCAATCAACCGAATCATCTTGTGGACATGATCCCTAACATTCTGTCCCTCAGACATCCTCATACGGAATAGCTGTCTAGATATCTTATACCTAGCATTCCTGCTGTGCTCACCATACAACTCTTGTAGGTGAAGGAGGATCTCACTCGCACTCAACATGTTCTCATGCTACTTTTGTAACTCATTATTCATGGAAGCAAGCATATAACACTTAGCTCTCATATCATGCTCCTTCCAATTATCCAAAGTTTCATGTTCCTCTTGTGTGGCCTCTGGAGGTAAGGGACCAGGAACATTTGAATCTAGATCATATCCTATATGTTCAAGGTTCAGGACAAGTTTCAAATTTCTTAGCCAATCAAACAGATTAGGTCCTGTCAACCTATTGCGATCAAGTATGCTTACAAGGATATTGGATGGTGGTGATTGTTCTATTCTCATTTTTATCAGAAAATTAACTGCAGAAAATAACCAGATTAATTAGTAAATGTATCATGTAATTAACCAAAATGATTATGGTCTTTTAATCAAATTGGTCCTCCCACTAACTTAGCGAATCCTACACTTCCAAAGTAGAAAATGGAAATCCTAGTTGGATGGATTTCTAGTGGGTGAATGAATTCTTATAATTCTATTGATCATCCTTAAGTACATCCATTATTGGAATTACAATAAACAATAAGTGAGCAACTCCTTGCCCATCACATGTAACACCCCTAAGTTCGGTAGTGCATTCTACTGATCCGGTGACCAGTGTTGTCCGGACAGCTAGGATGCCTAAAACTACACTTCAATATGAGTGAGGAGACATAAAATAATGAAATATAAGAAAATAAAATACAAGAAAAACAGAGGAAAAATAATAGGAAAGAAATGTAACCAAGTTAAGCGAGCCGAGAACCCTAGTGATGGGTGACCGCACCGGGAAGTCACGGCGTGGACCGTTGACTAGCTCCGGATCATGGGAACCCTGAAAAATATTTTTAGGACTTAAATAGACCCTTATTGAAGAATAAATCTCATTAGAAAGATCAAAGAAAAATTAAATAATTAGTACAAAGAAAAGTGAGAAATCGAAAAACAGACAAAACCCGGTGTTACCGAAAAATTGGGAATGTAACCCGAACGGGGGCATTATGGTCATTTGACATCCCGAATTGTCTTTTGACCTAAAAGTCCATTAAAAATAAATATTATTACACTTAGAAAATAAAATGAAAAATTAATTTGGTGGTACCTAAAGTAAATAACAAGAATTAAGGGTTTAATGTGGAATAAGTGGGAATTTAACTTATAATATGATTATTTGTGTGAGTGGGCCACTAATGAATAAACTAAACATAAAATGGGGCAGATGTAAGTCCACTATACCAGCTGAATACTTCATCTTCTCCATTTCCCTTAACCTAGCCAAATTGAAGGAAATGAAAACCACCATTGCCGTTTTTGCATGAGCTTGATCCACTCCTCCATTTCAACTCCAATCACTTAGATAGCTTCATAAAAATTTGTCTACACATTATAAGGGAGAGCTTGATACCAAAATGAAGAAGTTTAATCAAGGTTTAGCAAGTTCCAACCATAGGTAAGTTTACATTTTTTGAATATTGTTTTGTTAAACTTTGTGTACATGTTATGGGTGTTAAATTTGTGAAGAAAATTTTCAAGTTTGAGGAGTTATTGATATGTTCATTTTGGACAGCCATGGAGTTATGTATTTAAGGAAATATTTATACATATATTTGATGAGAAATGTGTTGATTAGGGTGATTTAATATCCTAGTAAATTATTCCACATGTATATGGTGATTGTGCACTTGGAATGGAAATTGATGAATTGTAGGACACTTTGGCATGGTGAAGATTTTCGGCAGCCTTGGGACTCTTGGATAAATGTATGTGTTTATGAAGGTATTGGCAAAATATTGACATTGAGGATTGATGGATATGTATATAGAGTGATTGTGTAAAGTGTATGTAAGAATTAGTAATGTTTAGGTGCATATGTGATTGTACTTAGACTTTATAAATTTGAGTTTTAATTGGTGTATTGAGGATAATTGTAATCTGCCCAAAGTGACTTTAAAGTGAAGTGGTATATGGTTTTGGTAATGTACCAAAACAGAATTGGTAAGGGAAGTGAACATATAGTAAGGTAAATGTGTCATTGATGTAGGTTTAAGCAAGGTAATTAAGGGCAGTATGCATTTTAACCTATAACTTTAAATGTGTAACCTCAATTGGTATGAGACCAATTGGAGGTGAAACTAGGCACAAAATGTGCCAACTTTCATTGAGAAAGCATACCAAAATTCTGCTTGCAAGGTGACATAAAAAATGACCAATTCGGATTAAGTGCAATTGAAACCTGAAAATTGACCAATTGGGCAGCAGTTAGTGTTTAGGCCATAACTCACTCAAAACAGGTCCAATTGACCTAAAATTGTAAACATGAATAGTTAAGACCCATACCTACAAGTCTTGTGAAGACACCAAAACCCAGAAATGACCATAAGCAAGTCAAACAGCTTGCACAAGTTCAGGTCCAAAAACTGGCCGAACCAGAGTTGACCAAATTGACCTAAAATTGACCTAATTTGATGCCATTTGACCAGCAATAGTATAATGACCATAACTTGGTCTACTTAACTCTGATTGACCTAAACTTTTGCCCCGCATTCCATAAGACATAGATCTACAAGTTTGTAGTTTTAACCAAAACCTGAAAATCGAGGGAACTAGGTCGTCCGGCTAGGTCAAACTAGTATCCCGGAATCCAACAAGTTGCATTAAAATGCAGTATACATAGAAATGAGTTTGGTAAAACGTACCAACCCTAAAACCCTATCGAATGTGACATATTAATGACACTAAAACCTAATTTACCTAAAACGCATCGAGGGTCGGTATATTAGGTGATTGAGCAAATAATAGTCTTCAGTGAATTACTTATCGAACATTATCGTTAGAGACAGTTTAATTTAGTACTGAAACACTTCAAATTGTGTTTTTCAGTTACCAAAGACTCAGGAAAAGGGAAGGAAATACTGAGTCCAGATCCGGAGACAGTTATCAGAGGTTTGCGCACAACAACTATTTCATTTGAATTTTTTAATTGAAATGAATTATGACTATTTGTACATTATTGTTTTAAATTATGGAAATGTGTTTGAATGGATATTTATTACTTGAAAAGCATTGTAAATGATTTGAAAACTGTGAGAAATTATTTGAATGATATTGATGGATACTTATTGATTGAAAAGTATTGGAAATGGTTTGAAACCACAGCTATCATGTATATTGATTGTATTCCTCGCTAGCTTGTCTAGTGGGACGAATTGAATTCCCTCTCTAGCTGAAGTGTTGAGGTGTGTGCCTGTTGAGGACGAATTGGATGAGTACTCATATTTTTGCTAGCTAGCTATGTTATTCCTCATTAGTCATTGACTTTTGGGATGAATTGAATACCTCATTAGCCATCGGCTTTTGGGATGAATTGAACTTGGGAACATGATTAAAGCTGTGTGTGATTTATTGATGCATATTGTAAGATTGTAAAAAGAGTTTAAATTCTTATTGACATTCACTGTCTTTTGAATTTAGCTATGTTTTGATTACTGAGATTTATTATAATATTGTGTTAAATTCCTTATGACATTATTGTCTTGAATTTAACTATAGTTTTAAGTATCCACTATTTACATGACTTATGAATTGTGTTTTAAATTATATTTGATTAATGTTGTGCACCACTGAGACATTGTCTCAGCGATAGCTTTTTATTGCTGTCGCAGGTAGACAGACAGACAGGGCAGCAGACTAGGCTGCTAGTACCTCCAGCGAGAGACTACCGGGTATAATGAGTATACCATTATTTTGTATTTTGTAATGTAATGTATGTTCACTGTATGTACATATTGTTGTTGGTTTTGAGTAGTTGTAAATAAAAATTGTACATTGAAGTTGTAAAATAATTATGAGTTATTTTGGCTTGTAAAAATTGTATTATATTTCTTTTATCCCAGTCTTTGAAAAATCACTGTGAATTTGAGTTGAGAAATGTGTTGTGTTGAGAAATATGTTGGAGTTGAGATTTGGAAATCTATTGAAGTGCTTTTTACAGGTTTTCTGAAGAACTGTTTTATCCAAAATACAGATGGCACTCTGCCAAAATTTTTACAGAAATTCCAAATAATTCAAATATGTTAGTTCTATCACTTTAGTTCAAAAAGGTTTTTAACACCTGTAAATAGTGCTCGCCACTGTAAAAGAAGTAAGAAAAGTTTTTAAAATCCCTTGTAGTGTATTTAATGGATTATCAGTAGACGGAGTTGGTAATTCATTAGGTATACTACGAGATCATGTTATGCCTTACAGAGGGGTAGGGTGTGACATGACATCTCATGTGAGGTTCAATCCTTTACCTAGCCCCTAATGCTCAAAATATCAGGTACATCCATTATTGACTTATCTTGCATTAGTTAAGTTGATCCCATTGAGCCAGTAATTATGCAAATAATTTTAATGTCCTCAGATACATTCAATATTGGCCACCAAACTATTTACATATTTATAACATCTCATGCTTAATAATTATTCTTAAGAAAATCTCTTAAATTAATTACATCTTATGCAACTATTTAAAATTTCTTAAAATAATTGCCCCAATGGAGGGCTTATGTTATAATTACTTTAATTATAGCATTTCCAACTTAATCATTTATTTGGAAGATTTTATGGTCATTCTAATTACTATTAAAGTCCCACTTTGCACATTATCCAATTAGCATGCATATATCATATAATAGCATACATTCCCATACCGATATCTCATGCATTCATGGATAAGCAATAAATATGGTATGATCATGGACTTTCTAAGGGATTCAATTATGAGCCACCAAGAATTGAATCAGGGCATTCTTATGTGCATTTCATTCATTCATTTTACAAGAGTTGCTGAAGGAGTACATAATCAACACTCGATCTTGAATTCCTCCCACTGGTCCCACCAATGCTCTTGACCTCCTTGAACTTCTTGCAATCCAATATTACATAGTAATCCTTGGCATACCAAGGCGAATTTACAAGAACTTAAATAAATGAAATTACAACCCAAAAATTATTACAAACTTAATAACACATGCCCAAAATAAATTAAAATAAATTAATTAATTTACAATCCCAAAAAAACATAAAAGAAATAAATCCAATCACATTGGTCTTTTATAGTCCATGATCATCCATCATGCATATCACTATTTAACAATTAAATAAAACATACATACTTAAATTAAATTGAATATCTCATATTCAACTTAAAAATTCATATTTGAATATGATTCAAATAAATTTAAAAATTCAGATTTGAATCTCATTCAAACAAATTTAAAAATTCAGATTTGAATCACATTCAAACAACTTTAAAAATTCAGATTTGAATCACATTCAAATATTTTTTAAAAAATCAGATTTGAATCACATTCAAATATTTTTTTTAAAAAATCAGATCTGAATTTTATTCAATCAATTTTAAAAAATCAGATTTAAATATGATTCAAACAACTTTAAAAATTCAGATTTGAATCACATTCAAACAACTTTTAAAATTCAGATTTGAATCAGATTCAAACAATTTTTAAAATTCTGATTTGAATCATAATTTAATTGTGTGATAAAAATTCTAATTAAATAATTTAATTAGACATAAAATGGATCTTAGATCATGCAACAATTGCACATTCACCATCCATTTACCTTTGCACACCATTGTGGTGCATCAACCATGCGCACCATGGTGTTCATCATTGGTGTTCATCATTTTTGCCTCCACCTTGGCTTTGCAACCAGTAATGAACTTTTGATCTCATGATCAAACACACAATTAAATCATATAAACATCAAACTAAATGGCAAATATAGTGGCTCTGATACCAATTGAAGGAACAGAAGTGTGAAAAACACAAGTTTATGCCATTGAATTCAAAAATTTTCACCTAGGGTCACATGCATCATGCAAGATTTATTTTTATCTATTTGATTTCAATGATAAACAACATATTAAAACTCTTTTAATATGTTTTTGGATATGTATTTGCCATTTAAGATTTTAAAATTAATCAAATTAATTTTAGAATCCTAGATTAAATCAAGAACGATTACACTAACCTCTTGATGCACTGCAGCGTGTCTATGCCTTTGAGATTTGTCTTCAGGACACCAAATGCACTATAATTCAACAATATAATTCCATAAACCAAACCATAAAACAACACATTTTGATCTACACTTCAAAGTTGCCGATTTGTACATCTATTTAAATTATTTTCCAAGCTTCCAAAATCATACCTTACACATGGAATTCAAGTACCATACAATCAAACCTATAAATCATCATTCAAACCACTAGTTACATGCAAGTATAAACTGTTCTTATTGAGGTTCCATGGCTGCCAAAATGTACATCTCCCTTAAAACATCAAACTTCAAAAATTCTTCCACAAATCAACTACCCATATCATCCATTCAAGGTTTAATGAAACAAGAATCATAAATACATACTTACCACTTTTGAAATTCTTTAAAACCTCACCAAAACTTAATTTTCTTGCTGTCTATCTACTGCCCAAGTTGTGTAGAACAAATTTATTGAAGAAATCAAGTGGAAAAATGGGCTTACTTTATGCTTGCATGGAGCTTGTAGAATTCGGCCATGGAGGAACTTCAAATCTGAACTACCCATATCATATGATGTGTAATGGTCCACTTAATGGAGTGAGTGGAGCACTAAGTAAAGATTTAATATTTGTTTTATTCTAAAATTTTCAAATTCCATATTTAAGTCCTATCATTTGCTATTTAAACTATGTACCACCAATTTAATTTTTCATGATATTTTCCATATGTAACATCATTTATTTTTAATGGAAATTTTGGTCAAAAGACAACTCGGAGTGTTAAATGACCACAATGCTCCTATTCGGGTTGCATTCCCGATTTTTCGGTAACACTGAGTTTTGTCGTTTTCTCGATTTCCCGTTTTTCTTTGTACTAATTAATTAATTTTTCTTTTACATTTCTAATGATATTTATACTTCAATAGGTCTTTAATTTTGTCTTAAAAATATTTTCTAGGATTCCCCACAGTCCAGGGCTAGTCAACTGTCCATGCCGCAACTTCCAGTTGTGGTCACCCATCGCTAGGGTTCTCGGCTCGTTTAACTTGGTTACATTTCATTGTTATTATTTTTCCTTTGTTTTTCTTGTATTTTCTTTTCTTGTATTTCATTATTTTATGTCTCCTCACTCATATCTAAGTGTAGTTCTAGGCATCCTAACTGTCCGAACAACACTGGTCACTAGAACAGTAGAACGCACTTCCGAACATAGGGATGTTACACTGAGTCCTTGCTAACTGAAACACACAATTTGAAGTGTTTTAGTACTCATTTAAACCGTCTCTAATAATAAGGCTTAATAATTAATTTATTGAATTCTATTATTTTCCTTAGTCAACCTAAAATGTTGACTCTAGGTGAATTAGGTTTAATGTTACTAATATGTCACATTTAATAGCTTTTTAGTGTTGGTACATGTTACCAAATTCATTTTTATGTATATTGCATTTTATTGCAATTTGCCAGATTTCAGTATACTAATTTGACCTAACCAGATGACAAAGTTCGCTTGATTTTCGGGTTTCGAACAAACTACAAACTTGTAGGTCTATGTCTTATTGCACACGGGGCAAAATTTCAGGTCATTCTAAGTTGTTTAGACCAAGTTATGGTCAATTTACCAATGCTGGACAGAATGAATCAAAATGGTAACTTTAGGTCATTTTTGGGTCATTTTCACTTCGGCCAGTTTTGGTACCTGAACTTGTGCAAGCTATTTGGCTTGGTTCTGGCCATTTCTGGGCTTTGGTGTCTTCATAAGAGTTTTAGATATATGTCTCAGCTATTCATGGTAAAAATTTCAGGTCAATTGGACCTGTTTTGAGTGAGTTATGGCCAAAACACTAACTACTGCCCAAATGGTCAATTTTCAGGCTTTCAAGTCACTAATCCGGATTTGGTCATTTTTCAAGTCACCTTCTAGGCAGAATTTTGGTAAGCTTCCTTTATGAAAGTTGGCATATTTTGTGCCTAGTTTCACCTCTAATTGGTCTCATACCAATTGGAGTCACACACTTAAGGTTCTATGCCAAAACATACCCTACCCTATTACACATTGTTCATCCTTTACCAATTACACATTCAATACTTACCAAGTTAACTCTTTCATCGTAATTTTGATTTGATATGGTACAAAATCCATTCCTTACTTCATATTATAGTTAATTTGGTTAATATATAACCAATTGACAATACACCAATTACAATTCTAACAATATATACACATAATCACTCCTAACCATAACATATAACTTCTCCACTATCATAACATATAACTTCACCAGTAATTTACATACACATTTAGCAATCTTTAGGACCACAATTCATCAAACAACTTCATGAATTCCAACATTCTTCAAGAAGTTAACAAGCTGCTGGACTGTAAAGCCTCCCATAATTGCTTTCAAGCTCCAATTTTCACTTGGTCCATCATCACATATACATGAAGTTAACTTACTAAAATCTTAAATCACATTAGTCAGCATTAGTTCTCCACAATACATGTAAGAATAGTTCATTTAGTATACAATTCCATGGCTGTCCATTTAGGCAATTACACAGAAAATTTCAAACTCAAAATAAATTTCCAATTCAAGTACTCAACTTTAACATACACCAATAATTAACCTACTAGAACTTTTATTTACTTCAATCAACATCAATACCCATCAAATTCATGTGAAAACAATTCAAAGCTCTTTAATCACCATGGCTGCCTAAAATAGTACATAATAATAACTCACTAAAACCTCAAAATTTCTTCATCAATTTACTTATCTCAAGCTTCCCACAAACTTTACTTAAGAAAGAAAGGAATTTGAACACTTACCCATTGTTGGAGCTTGTTAAATCTTCACCAAAATCTCTTGAATTTAGTATCAACTTCTTCCTTGTGATGTGGGGATCAAAATTAGTGAAGTGAGCTTTGGTGTTTGAGTTGAAAATGGTGGAGGTTAGGAAGCTTTCACAATTTCGGCCATGGAGGATTTAAAGGAATTCACTTCGGCATGGAGAAGGTGAAGGTTGAGGATGAGGTGCTTAGTGGACATACACATGTCCCTTAATGCTTTTATACCTCCACTCATCCTTAGTGTAATTAATTAAATAATCAAGTTTTAATATTTCCACTTAGCACCTCTAATTTTTCCCTAATTACATTTTTATACATAATTTCATTTTTCATGTGATTTTCAAATTTTAATATTACTTATTTTTCATGGACATTGAGGTCAAAAGTTAACTCTAGGTGTCAAATGATGAAAATGCCCCACTTCGGGTTATATTCCCGATTTTTCGATAATATCGATTTTTGTCATTTTCTCGATTTCTCGTTTTTCTTTGTACTAATTAATTAATTTGTCTTTGATATTTCTAATGACATTTATACTTCAATAGACATTTATTTATGTCTTAAAAATGTTTTCCAGGGTTCCCCGCGGTCCAAGGCTAGTCAACGGTCCACGCTACAACTTCCCGATGCGGTCACCCATCGCTATGGTTCTCGGCTCATTTAACTTGGTTACATTTCATTGCTATTATTTTTTCTTTGTTTTTCTTGTATTTTCTTTTATTGTATTTCATTATTTATGTCTCCTCACCCATATCTAAGTGTAGTTATAGGCATCCTAGCTGTCCGAATCGACACTGGTCACCGGAACAGTAGAACGCACTACCGAACATAGGGGTGTTATCTTTAGACTTGAGATAGCACAGTTATCCTGTATATAGTTGGTTTGAGTTTTATACTGCTTTCATACTTATACTGTGTATGGGTATATGGGCATTTGTTGGCTCCTACTAGTTATATATGGAGGTAAGTGTTGATCAAGATGGAATCTATTCCTCTAAATAAACAGGGATAAAATCCTATGCTCATTTAATTATTCTTGATGTTTCAAGTTGTTGGCCAAGACAGATAGATTTAAGCAGAAAAGAGTTTCTGATGAAAAAATCTTTTAATCAAGAACTGGAATTAAAAGAGAACATAATATTCATAGTAAATGGGGTTTGACATAAACCATGACTCCAGCATGAGTTGGGCTTGAGTTGGGATTTTATAACAGAGAGATACTAGTGCATGGTAACATATGATTATAGGTTCATTTAAGGTAAACCTTATTACTGATTGGGTGGCCATGGTGTAACACCCCTATGTTCCGTTATGTGTTCTGCTATTCCAGTGACAGTGTCTATCTGGACAGCTAGGATGCTTGAAATTATATTTAAATGTTAGTGAGGAGACATAAAATAATGAAATACAAGAAAGGAAAAATAATAGCAATGAAATGTAACTAAGTTAAACGAGCCAAAAACCGTAGCGATGGGTGACCACACCGGAAAGTTGCGGCGTGGGCCGTTGACTAACCTTGGATGCGGGGAACCCTAGAAAATATTTTTGAGACTTAAATAACTATCTATTGAAAAATAAATGGTATTAGAAATGTCAAAGAAAAATTAAATAGTTAGTACAAAAAAAATCAAAAAATCAAAAAACCGATAAAAACTCGGTGTTACCAAAAAAGTCGAAAAGCAACCCGAATAGGGGCATTGTGGTCAATTGACATCCTGAATTGCCTTTTGACCTAAATGTCCATTAAAAATAAATGATATTACACTTTGAAAATGTCATTAAAAATTAAAATGAGATACATTATGTAAATAGTGAAAGAAAATAGGTTAAATGTGGGAATTATGGAAAATTTGATTAAAAAAACATTATAATTGATTTTAGTGCTCCACTAACATCTTCAAAGTGGACCATTGAGCAGATTTGTGGCAGAATATACCTTCATCTTCTTCATTTAGCAAACTAGCCAAAAACCCTTGGGAGAAAAACTCCATAGCCAAAATCTTCCAAGCTCCATGCAACCTTGGTTAAGTCACCTTTTCCACTAGGTTCCTTCACTAACCTTGTCCACACACCTTGGGCAGCATACTTGGGGCAAGAAAGATAAGTTTTAGTGAGGTTTTGAAGAAGTCCAAAAAGAGGTAAGTGGGTGTTTTCAATCCTTGTTTCATTAAAAGTGTAACCAAGGTTGTGGGTAGTTGATTTATGGAAGAATTTTTGTTGTTGATGAATTATTGGAGTTGAGCCATTTAGGCAGCCATGAAACCTCACCATGAACAGCTTGTCCTTGCATGTAAATGGTTGTTTGGATGATGATTTAAATGTTTAATTGTATTGAAGTTGAATTCCATGTGTAAGGTTTGATTTGTAAGCTTGAAAAGCGAAAATGAAAGTTGATGGATACGTGTAAACTTGTGGCAGCCTCATGAAGAAGATTGAAGTGTTTAAGTTCATGAAATATTGTTGAATTATGTTGCTTATGGTGGCAGCATGTGTATGTGAATAATTGTTTGGATTTGGACATGTGAATGAGGTATGTTCATGTGGTTAAATTATTGTAATTGGACTTTGAAAATTCTGAGTTATAATGTGTATATTGAGAGTGGTTATAAACTACCCAAAATAACCAAAATGTGATGTAAAGTTTGTTAATGTTATGGTACCAAATCAGAATTGGCATGAAAGATAAACTTGGTATGTATTGAATGTGTAATTGGTAAGTGTTGAAGAATGTGTAGCAGGGCAATGTGTGTTTTAGCTTAGAACCTTAAGTTTATGACTTCAATTGGTATGAGACCAATTGGAGGTGAAGCTAGGCACAAAATGTGCCAACTTTCATGAAGGAAGCTTACCTAAATTTTGCCTAGAAGGTAACTTGAAAAATGACCAAATCTGAATTAGTGACTTGAATGCCTGAAAATTGACTATTTGGGCAGTAGTTAGTGTTTTAACCATAACTTACTCAAAACAGGTCCAAATGACCTGAAATTTTTACCATGAATAGTTTAGAATATATCTACAATTCTTATGAAGACACCAAAGCCCAAAAATAGCAAGAACCAAGCTAAATAGCTTACACAAATTCAGGTACCAAAACTGGCCGAAGTGAAAATGACCTAAAAATGACCTAAGCCTACCATTTTGGCGCATTCTGTTCAGCATTGGTAAATTGACCATATCTTGGTCTACACAATTCAGAATGACCTAAAATTTTGCCTCGCATGCAATAAGATATAGATCTACAAGTTTGTAGTTTAGACTGAAACCCAAAAATCGAGGGAATTAGGTCATCCAGCTAGGTCAAATTAGTATACCAAAATCTGGCAAATTGCAATAAAATGCAATATACTTGAAAATGAATTTGGTAACATGTACCAACACTAAAAGGCTATAAAATGTGATATATTGGTAACATTAAGCCTAATTCACTTAGAGTGCATCAAGGGTCAACATTATAGGTTGACTAATGAAATGAAATAAAGGGAATAGTACTAAGAAAATTTAAATATTGGATTTTATTGTTAGAAACAAATTCATTGAGTACTGAAACACTTTAAATTGTGTGTTTCAGTTGAAAAAGATATTGAGAAGCATAAGGAACACTGAGTCAGGGCCAAGAGGCATATATCAGAGGTCTGTGCACAATACTTTTTATATTCACTGCTTTTACTAGAAAATTTATTTGGAGAAATGAGTTATGAATAATTTTTTATTGTTTTAGCTTTGGGAATATTATTTGGAAATTATTGTGTTGCCTACTTTTCAAATGGAAATTTTGAGATAAAATGTGATTTGTGGTTTGTATGAAATATTGTGATTTGGAATTGTTTTTATTCACACTTGGCATGATAATGTTACCATGTTCCTCCTCCATTTATGGGATGAGTGTGATTATATTCCTCCCTCTTTGACTTGCCAGTCTGAGGTGAGTGTGGATGAGCTCTCATTATCTAGCTAGCTTCCTCCCTCATTGATTTTGCTTAGTAGGGTGAGTGTGCCTTGTCGTGATGTACACACGGCATGTTCAGAAAAATTTGTGTCATGGCCTAAATTGTGTTATTGATTGGCAACACTATGTTATTCAGTTATTTGATCAAATTGTGTTATTGATTGGCAACACTGTTTTATTCAATTGTTGATCAAATTTGTGTTATATGAGCTTTGAAAAATTGTGAATTGTTTGGATTGTATATTGTCAATAAAAGTTTTACATACCGCATTTTCAATTATTATTGTGCACCACTGAGTAAATTTTACTCAGCGATAGCTTTTTCATTGCTGTCGCAGGTAGAAAGACGGATAGAGCAACAAAGTAGGCTACTTGTACCACATTTTGAGATTTCACCGGGTATATTGAGTATACCATATTTTGTAGTTTTTATTGTAATGTATGTGCACTGTATGTATATATTGTATTTGGTTTTGAGCAGTTGCAAACTAAAATTGTAAATTATTTTGGCTTGTAAAAATATTGTGACATATTGCTTTTATCTCATCTTTTGGGAACACTGAAAAATTGATTGTTGAACTGAGTTGATAATGTTAAGAAATTTATTGTGTTGAACAAATTATTGGAGTTGGGATTGAGGAATTATATATTTGATGTGCTTTTTACAGGTTTTTGAAGAACTGTTATATTCAAAATACAGATGGCACTCTGCCAAAATTTTTACAGAAATTGTTAATACTTAAATTTGTTATTTTGTTTCACTTCAGTTAAAAATTTCTAATACCTGTCAAAAGTGCTCACCACTGTAAAAAGAAGTAAGAAAAGTTTTAAAATCCCTTGTATGTATTTAATGGGTTATCAGTAGACGAAGTTGGTAATTCATTAGATATATTATGGGATCATGTTATGCCTTACGGAGGGGTAGGGTGTGACACATGGCATGCTATGCTAGGTGCTAACCATAGTCTATGAGGTGCATAAAATGATTTAGAGAAATTATTTATGGTAAGAAAGAGTTCTGATGATATTAAGAGTTGATATCATGTCTCATTGCCAATTAGTGATGAGCCTAGTGAGTCACACATACACAAGTAATCACCAAATTAAATATGATTTAATTAATTAATTAAAGAGTTTAATTGATTAATTAAATAGGTTTGGTTTGCAATTAGATTGCAAAGTCCCTAGCATGACTTGAAACCAAATCTAGATTATTGGATGTATAGTATAAGTTAAATTTATATTTAAAGTGTTTAAATATGAATTTAATTAATGAGAAATTAATTAATAAAATTAATTAATTAATTTATATTTGATTAATTAATTAATTTATATTTGATATAAATTGATTAGAAGAAGAGAAATAATTATTTTGGGTTGAGAACTCAAAATTAAGACACAGGAATTTTGGTCATTTCACAGGGTGACATGTGGCACCATGAGATGGTGACACATGGCACTACACATAAGCTCGGCAAATGTCTTTTAATCATGTAAGATGATCAATGTAAAGATTAAATATAGGTTTGACAGTTGGCACAATGCGATTGGGTTAATTAAACCTAGAGCCAATCAGAAGGTGACATGTGGCAAGGGTTTTAAGTGATGACCTAGCTATATAAGTGTTGTTATGAAAAGAAAAATATAACAAGCTACTGGCTTTCTCTTTGTGCCGCCACCTTGGAGACCTCTCCCTTCTCTTCTTCTTCATCTCTCATCAATTCAAGGAGATTAGCAAACAATCTCTAGAATTAAAAATACTCGAAATTATTTTCAGTGTTTTGTTTACATCTCTAATCTCTCAAAAGGAAAAACTTGATTTTCTAATTCATAGAAAAAGCTTTTGAAGCTGTTTAAGGGTTGCCATAGGTGATCTTGGTGTGGACAAGCTAGAGGGACAACATCTGGTGTCCTAAAGACGCATCCCAAAGGTGCCAAACACACTATAGTGCATCAAGAGGTTAGTGCACTTGTTTTGATCTAATCTAGAGTTCTTAAAATTAATCTGATTAATTCTAAAATCTTAAATGAAAAATTTAGATCCAAAAATATATTAAAAGAGTTTTAATATGCTATTTATCATTGAAATCAAATAGATAAAAAAGAATCTTGCATGATGCATGCGACCCTAGATGAAATATTTTGAATTTCAGTGATCTAAACTTGTGTTTTTTATGCTTTCGCTCCTTTAATTAGTATCAAAGCCACTATATTTGCCTTTTAGATTGTTGATTATATGATTATATGATTTAATTGCGTGGTATGATCATGAGATGATAGATCCATTGCTGGTTGCAATGAAAGATGGCAGTTTGGTGACCAACACCATTGGTGCGCACACTTTGTGGCCTCCAATGGTGTGCGCAAGGTTTGGCTTTTTAATTTGTAATTGTTGTATGATCTAAAAGCTCATCCTATGTCTAATTAAATTGTTTAATTAGAGTTTTAATCATACAAATAAATTTTGATTCAAATCAGAAATTTAAAAATTGTTTGAATGTGATTCAAATCTGAATTTTAAAAGTTATTTGAATGTGATTCAAATCTGAAGTTTCTAAAGTTGTTTGAATGTGATTCAAATCTGAATTTTTAAAGTTGTTTGAATCATATTCAAATCTGAATTTTTTAAAATTATTTGAATGTGATTCAAATCTAAATTTTAAAAATTGTTTGAATGTGATTCAAATATGAATTTTAAAGGTTGTTTGAATGTGATTCAAATCTGAATTTTTAAATTTTTTTGAATGTGATTCAAATCTGAATTTTTAAATTTATTTGAATCATATTCAAATCTGGATTTTTAAGTTGCATATGAGATATTCAATTTAATTTAAGTATATATGTTTTATTTAATTGTTAAATAGTGATATGCATGATGGATGATCATGGACTATAAATGACCAATGTGATTGGATTTATTTCTTTTATATTTCTTTGGGATTGTAAATTAACTAATTAATTTTAATTTATTTTGGTAATGTATTATTAAGGTTGTAATAATTTGGGGTTGTAATTTCATTTGTTTAGTTCTTGTAAATTTGCCTTGGTATGCCAAGGATTACTATGTAATTGGATTGCAAGAAGATCAAGGAGGTCAAGAGCATTGGTGGGACCAGTGGGAGGAATTCAAGATTAAGTATTGATTATGTACTCCTTCAGCAACTCTTATAAAATGAATGAATGAAATGCACCTAGGAATGCCCTAATTCAATTCTTGGTGGCTCAGAATTGAATCCCTTAGAAAGTCCATGATCATACCATATTTACTGTTTATCCATGAATGCATGAGATGTATGTGAATGTATGCAAGTATATGATATATGCATGCTAAATGGATAATGTGCAAAGTGAGACCTTAATAGTAATTAGGATGACCATAAAATCTTCCAAATAAATAATTAAGTTGGAAATGCTATAATTAAAGTAATTATAACATGGGCCATTCATTAAGGCAATTATTTTAAAAAATTTTAAATACTTGCATAAGATGCAATTAATTTAAGAGATTTTCTTAAGAAAAATTATTAAGCATGAGATGTTGTAAATATGTAAATGGTTTGGTGGCCAATATTGGATGTACCTGAGGACAATAAATTATTTGCATAATTAGTGGCTCAATGGGATCAACTTAACTAATGCAAGATAAGTCAATAATGGATGTACCTGAGATTTTGAGCATTAGGGGTTAGGTAAAGGATTGAACCTCACATGAGATGTGATGGGCAAGGAGTTGCTCACTTATAGTTTATTGCAATTCCAATAATAGATGTACCTGAGAATGATCAATAGAATTATAAGAATTCAATCACTCACTAGAAATCCATCCAACTAGGATTTCCGTTTTCTACTTTGGAAGTGTAGGATTCGCTAAGTAAGTGGAAGGACCAATTTGATTAAAAGACCATAATCATTTTGGTTAATTACATGATACATTTACTAATTAATCTGGTTATTTTCTGAAGTTAATTTTCTAATAAAAATGAGCACAAAACAACCACCACCATCCAATATCCTTACAAGCATACTTGATCGCAATAGGTTAATAGGACCTAATCTCTCTGATTGGCTAAGAAATTTGAAACTTGTCCTGAACCTTGAACATATAGGATATGTTCTAGACTTGTTCCTGGTCCCTTACCTCCAGAGGCCACTCAAGAGGAATATGAAACTTTGGACAAGTGGAAGGAGCATGATATGAGAGCTAAGTGTTACACGCTTGCTCCCATGAGTAATAAGTTACAGAAGCAGCATGAGAATATGCAGAGTGCAAGTGAGATCCTCCTTCACCTACAAGAGTTGTATGGTGAGCACAGCAGGAATGCTAGGTATGAGATATCTAGGCAGCTGTTCCGCATGAGGATTTTTGAGGGATAGAATGTTGGGGATCATGTCCACAAGATGATTCGGCTAATTGAGCAGCTGGAACATCTTGACTTTAACATGGATTTCCAACTACAAATAGATTTGATCCTTCAGTCCCTTCCTGAGTCTTTTGGGAATTTTATGACAAATTTCCATATGACTAAACAGGAATGCACCTTGGCTAGTTTAATCAACATGCTGGTTATTGCTCAAAAGAATATGCCAGGCAATAAAGGAAAAGAGGTAGCTTTGATTGCATCTTCTTGTGCTGGAAAGTCCAACAAGAAGAAGGGCAATAAGAAAAAGAAACCTCAGATTCCTAGTCCTTCCAAGAAAATAGCTAAACAGAAAGGGAAGACTAAAGCTGATGGAGGCAAAGGAAAGTGTTTCCACTGCGAGAAGGATGGGCACTGGAAAGGAACTGCCCAGAGTATCTTGCTTCTCCGAAGGACAAGGATAGACCTTCGGAAGCTATGTCCATATCTTGTTATTTAGATTCTGATGATACTTATAGTTCATCTACAGCTTAGGTTTTAGATATTTGTGCCAGTTCTTACCTTATGATATGCAGGAACTAGCAAATAGTAGCAGTTTACGTTCTTAAGATGTTAGAGTCTAGATTGGCAATGGCTCAACTGTTGAAGCTTTAATCATAGGATCTAAATCTTTTTACATGTTTGGACATGTTTTGTGTTTGGATAATATTTTATATGTACCTGATGCTTTTAAGAACATCATTTATATATCTAGTTTGACTAAAAATAGCCATGAAGTTCAATTCACAGATGATGTTTGCAATATTTATTTTTGAAATAAATATGTTGGTTCGGGTTATATGAATGATGGTCTTTATTATTTGGATACTAATGACAAACACAAGTAGAGATGCCACATTTCTTGAATAACAGTTTGTTCAAGAAGGAGACAAAGGAAGGCAAATAGAGTTAGAATTGGAGAATTCTGACCAACCAACAGATCAGATGGATATAGATCCATCTAGTCAACCTACACCCATTGATGAAACATCTACAGCTATTCCTCGTAGAACAACTAGGGTATTTCACCCACCAGTGAGATATGGTTTCCTTTATGAAGAAGAACAAGAGTTTTCTTCTCATGAAGAAGTAGATCATAGAGATGATCCACTTACCTATGAAGAAGCTATATCAGATATAGACTCTTTAAAATGGATTAATGATATGAAATCCGAGATTGATTCCATGTATAATAATCAAGTTTGGGATCTTGTTGACCCACCTGAAGGTAATGTACCTATAGGGAACAAATGGGTTTTTAAGAAGAAAATTGGTTCTGATGGAAAGGTAGAGATCTATAAGGCAAGGCTAGTAGCGAAAGGGTTTCACCAAAGGCAAAGAATCAACTATGAGGAGACTTTCTTGCCTATTGCCATGCTTAAATCAATTAGGATTCTATTAGCAATAGCTGCATACTATGATTATGAGATTTGGCAGATGGATGTCAAAATAGCTTTTCTCAATGGATACATTAAAGAAAACATTTTCATGGAATAACCTAGGGGTTTTTAATCCCGGGATGGTTCCAAGGTATGCAAGCTAAAGTGATCCATTTATGGGTTAAAACAAGCTTCGAGGTGTTGGAATATCCATTTTGATGAAGCCATTAAGTCATTTGGTTTTATCAAAAATGAGGATGAGCCATGTGTATATAAGAAGGTTAGTGATAGTGCTATCACTTTCCTTGTCTTTTATGTGGATGACATACTATTGATGGATAATGACACAGGTATGTTGACAACTGTAAAGGTATGGTTGTCAAATACATTCTCCATGAAAGACTTAGGAGAGGCAACCTATATTCTTGGGATTCGCATATATAGAGATAGAGCGAAAAGAATAATTGATTTATCCTAAAGTCTATACTTGGAAAAGGTATTAGAGAGGTTTAACATGCTTGATTGCAAGAGAGGATTATTGCCAGTGAGACATGGTATCCACCTTTCTAAAAAGATGTCTCCAAATACACCTGAAGAAAGAGATAAAATGGCCAGGATTCTATATGCTTTGGCTATTGGAAGTTTAATGTATGCAATGTTATGTACTAGGCCGGATATCACATATGCTGTTAGTTTGAGTAGCAGGTATCAATCCAATCCAGGTTTGGAACACTGGATAGCTGTCAAGAATATCCTTAAATACTTGAGAAGAACTAAGGATTTATTCTTGATTTATGGAGGTGGAAATTTGCAATTGGATGGTTATACTGATTCTGATTTCCAATCAGATATTGATGATAGAAAGTCTACCTCTGGGTATGTGTTCATTTGTAATGGAGGTGCAGTCAGTTGGAAGAGTTCCAAACAGAGTACGACTACAGATTTCACTATCGAGGTTGAGTATATTGCCGTATTAGATGCTACAAAGGAAGCTGTTTGGATAAAGAAGTTCATGACAGAACTTGCAGTAGTTCCTTCCATTGAGTCAGCAATTCCACTTCACTGTGCCAACAATGGAGCAATCATACAGGCTAAGGAACCCCGGTCACACTAAAAATCCAAACACATAGAAAGGCGCTACCACATTATCAGAGAAATAGTTAGACGAGGCGATGTAGCCATGCAAAAAATAGCATCAGCTGAAAATCCAGCTGATCCATTCACTAAGCCTATGTCACAGACTCAGCTAGATCGACATCTTGAGAAGATGGGTCCAAGATATTGTAATGAATGGCTCTAGTGCTTGTGGGAGATTGTTAGCAGTATGCCCTAGAGCATATCATTTGTTATGTATCTTGTACATATTTTTATTAATAAAAGGCATTTCCACTTTTCTATTTACATAATATATTTATGTGTAATAGAAAATGTCCATTGATATTTTGTTAGAAATTCTATTCTTAAGTTGTTAAGAATATGAGTGACAGTATTTCTAGTACAAAGTATCATAAATAGGTTCACAGTCGAGGATACTTCACAATAAGGACATGACTTATCCAGAAAGATTGTATTCATGTTTGTTCCCAAGTTATTTATATGAGATATAAATAAGATGGAATGGTGACTCTCATGCCATATGACAAACATGATAGGCACTTATACATGATAAGTAGGTCGAACTAGTGACACTTATGACAAGCACATGGAGTTTACTCTTGTCAATGTATTGCCATAAATCATATCAGTGCATATAATCTTTAGACCTGAGATAGCACAGTTATCATGTATATAGGTGGTTTGAGTTTGATACTGCTGTTATACTTGTACTGTGTATGGGTATATGGGCATGTGTTGCTCCTACTAGTTATATATGGAGCTAGGTGTTGATCAAGATGGAATTTATTCCTCTAAGTAAATAGGGATAAAATCCTATGTTCATTTAATTGTTCTTGATGTTTCAAGTTCCTAGTTAGGACAGATAGATTTAATCAGAAAAGAGTTTCTGATGAGAAAATCTTTTAATCAAAAACTAGAATTAAAAGAGAACATAATATTCATAGCAAATGGGGTTTGACATAAACCATGACTCCAGCTTGAGTTAGGATTTTGTAATAGAGAGATTCTAGTGCATGGCAATATATGATTATAGGTTCATTTAAGGTAAACCTTATTACTGATTGAGTGGCCATGGCATGCTATGCTAGGTGTTAACCATGGTCTATGAGGTGCATAACATGATTTAGAGAAATCATTTATGGTAAGAAAGAGTTCTGATGATAGTAAGAGTTGATATCATGTCTCATTACCAATTAGTGATGAGCCTAGTGAGTCACACACATACACAAGTAATCACCAAATTAAATATGATTTAATTAATTAATTAAAGAGTTTAATTGATTAATTAAATAGGTTTGGTTTGCAATTAGATTGCAAAGTCTCTAGCATGACTTGAAACCAAATCTAGATTATTGGATATATAGTATAAGTTAAATTTATATATAAAGTATTTAAATATGAATTTAATCAATGAGAAATTAATTAATAAAGATTAATTAATTTATTTATATTTGATATAAATTGATTAGAAGAAGAGAAATAATTATTTTGGGTTGAGATCTCAAAATTAAGACACCGGGGCATTTTGGTCATTTCACAGGGTGACATGTGGCACCATGAGATGGTGACACATGGCACTACACATAAGCTTGGAAAATGTCTTTTAATCATGTAAGATTATCAAAATCAAGATTAAATATAGGTTTGATAGTTGGCACAATGTGATTGGGTCAATTAAACCTAGAGCCAATCAGAAGGTGACATGTGGCAAGGGTTTTAAGTGGTGACCTAGCTATATAAGTGTTGTTATGAAAAGAATAATATAACAAGCTGCTGGCTTTCTCTTTGTGCCACCACTTTGGTGATCTCTCCCTTCTCTTCTTCTTCATCTCTCATCAATTCAAAGCGATTAGCAAATAATCTCTTGAATTAAAAATACTAGAAATTATTTCTAGTGTTTTATCTACATCTCTAATCTCTCAAAAGGCAAAACTTGATTTTCTAATTCATAGAAAAAGCTTTAGAAGCTGTTCAAGGGCTGCTATAGGTGATCTTGGTGTGGACAAGCTAGAGGGACAACATCTGGTGTCCTAAAGACGCATCCCAAAGGTGCCAAACACACTGCAGTACATCAAGAGGTTAGTGCACTTGTTTTGATCTAATCTAGGGTTCTTAAAATTAATCTGATTAATACTAAAATCTTAAATGACAAATATAGATCCAAAAATATATTAAAAGAGTTTTAATATGCTATTTATCATTGAAATTAAATAGATAAAAATGTATCTTGCAAGATGCATGTGACCCTAGATGAAAAATTTTGAATTTCAATGATCTAAACTTGTGTTTTTCATGCTTCCGCTCCTTCAGAAATGAAGTTTATTTGAGTTATATTTGAGAAAACATATTGGGAGTGTTTTCCTTTTCAGGTTTGACGAACTATTTTCTTAAAATACAGTCGGCACTCTGCTGAAATTTTGAAAAAAATTTTATAACACCAGATTTTAATCGATGATTTAAATTTCACAAAAGTTGAGTTAAAATTCCTTGTAGTATATTTAATGGGTTACCAGTAGGCGAAGTACGGTAATTCATTAGGTGTACTACTGGATCATGTTACATCTTACGGAGGAATAGGGTGTGACAATCGTAGGTAAAGAGAAGCGAAAAGCTTTTGAGTGAGCTTATTGGGAGCATAGCTGTAACACCTTTACTTTAGATAGTCCATACATTCTACTGTTCCGGTGACAAGTGTCTGTCTAGATAGCTAGAATATCTGGAACTATATTTAAACTAGAGTAAGGAGTCATAAATAATACAAATAATGGTAAGAAAAATTAAAGAAGAATTTTAGAAAAGAAATGCCATAAGGTTAAATGAGTCGGTGGCCCGGCGATTGGTGACCTAACGGGAAGCGATTTTTAAGACAGTTGTCAACCCTATAACCATGGGAAAACCCTGTGAAATAATTTTTGGGACTTCAGTGATGAGTTGTTGAGCTTTAGATGGCGCTAGAATGCCAAGAAAAATGCTCAAAGAATTTTCTAAATTGGTACAGACAATTTTAGTCCGTTAAGCTAAACGAAGGGTATTTTGGTCATTTCACCTTCAGAGATGATTTTTGACCAACTTCACCAACTAAGTAAATAAATTATATGACATAAGATATGAATAAATATTACTAAAAATTTAATTAAAAATGAATAGAAAAGAAAGAAAAAGAAAATGAATTAAATACCTAATTATGACATCATAATGATGTGATTTAAAAATTTCCACCAATCACATTTAGACAACCACTTAATAAAGTAATAAAAAGATGTAAAATTTACAAGAAAATCAGTTGTCTTCCTCTTCCCATCAGCTGGTCGAAACCCACTTCTTTCTTCCTCCATTGATTTCTTCATTCAAAGCTTTGATTCTTACACCATTTCACCATAAAATCTCTTACTCCCTTCACAAAAACTCATTCTTGCACCTTGAACAACCTCTAGGTAGCAAAAAGAAGGAAAAATTTAGAAGATTTTCAAGCTTGGCATTAGCTTCTATTGAGGTTAGTGTAAATTCTTTCTCTTCTCTCTCTAAGTTCTTGTTCACACATTTGATTTAGGTTAGAAATTACAAGAAATTTGCAAGAAATCCATATGTATGCACATCCTCTAATTTTATGAAGCCATGAAGGACTTTAGGGTATGATGATTTTGATTGAATTTAACATGTCTACTAATTCCCAATAATGTGTATATTGAAGTTGAAATGGAAAATCACATGAATTGAGTGGTGTATGCATGAACTAGGGATTTAAAGTTAGGTTTTTATGACTAAATTGGGGGGTTTTATGCCTTGTGGTTTAATTGGAGTTCTAATGATCAATTAGTGACCATTAGTGTAACATCCTCACTTTAGCTAGTCCGTATAGTCTACTGTTCCGGTGACCAGTGTTGGTCCGGACAGCTAGAACGTTTGGAAAAATATTTAAACTAAAGTCAGGAACCATAATTAACTCAAATATTAATAATAAAAATTTAGGAAAAATTTTTGAAATAAAATACAACCAAGTTAAACGAGCCGGTGCCCAAGCGATGGGTAACCAGAGGGAAGTTGCGGTTCTCGCAACGAGGAGCCCTAGACCCGGGGAAAAATTCATAAAATAATTTTTGGGACTCCAGAGAAGGGTCATTGAGGTTCCTATGGCATTAGAATGCCAAAAAAAATATTTAGAAAATTTTTTCAATCGGTACAGACAATTTTGACCTGTTAAGCCAAACGGAGGGCATTTTGGTCATTTCGCCTTCAGAGACGATTTTTGGCCGACTTGTCCAGTTAAGTAAATAATTATTATGACACAAAATGTGAATAAACATTACTAAAAATTAAATTGAAAATGAGTAGAGATAAAAAGAAAAGAAAATGAAAGAAAATACCTAATAATGACATCATATGATGTCATTAAAAACCTATCCACCAATCACAATTTGTTAAACTCATTAAAAGATATAAAAGTGACCAAAAATTTGAAAAAAAAATCTGCATCTTCAACCTTTGGGCAGCCTAAAAAACGTTGAGAGAGAGAGAGAGAAGAGGTTCCACCATTAAAGCTCCCTTAAGCTTCATTTTCCACTTCAAACCACCTCAAAACCTTGTCCTCCCTTCACTAAAAATTTCCCTTACCACTAGAGCAAGACTTGGGCAGCAATTAGAAGAAGAGAAAGTGGAAGAAAGTGAGGTGTGAACAAGCTTAGAAAATCACCAAAGAGGTTAGTGCCATAACCTTTGCTTTTACATCTTTCTAATCATGAATTTGAGCTAAGTTAAGTTAAAAATTTGACAAAAATTGAATTAATGAAGCATGGTTATATTCCATGAAGTTTTGGCAGCCTTGACATGAGTTAGGGTTAGGAGAAATCTTTGGTTTAAAGTGACATATTGCTGCCCCTCTTATAAATTATATGATTAGTATAGCAAATTAGGAGTGGGATGCATGAATTGGAGACTTGGTCAATTAGGGTTAGGGTTTTGGAGAGAAACTTGGACCTTGTTTAGGTAATGGTGAATGAAAATTTTAATGGTCAATTAGTGACCATTTGAGGCAAGTTAATCATAATTTGAAGTGAGCTAATGCATGGCAAAGTGAAATGTGCAGGCTGCCTAGAGACAGCAGCAATGAGGCTGTGATTCCAGCCCACTTAGACAGCCATAACTTTGGCTGTGTAGGTTCAATTGGTGTTTGGCCAATTGGACATGAAACTAGACTTATAATGGCACATTTTTGCTGAAGAAACCATGCCCAAAAGACCAAAGCAAGAGGACCAAAAGTTGGCCCCAATCCGGATACCCTGCAAACTGATTCTGCAGAATGACCAAATGAACAGTAACTGTTCATTTGGCCATAACTCACTGTAGATATGGTCAATTGACCTGAAATTTTTACAGCAACAAGTTAAGACATAGACAAACAACTTTTATGAAGAAACCTACCCCAAATTATGACCAGAACCTATCCAACAAGGCAGTGGCAATCACTGTTCATGGTACTGTAGATTTGGTAAATTCTGCAGAATTAAAATCCGGCCAGCTGTGGTTTTTGGACCATATCTGGAGCTACAAAACTCCAAATGGAGTGATTCAAAAAAGGAAATTCAACTAGACAAAATAAGGAACAACTTTCATGTTTACCATTTCCTCAAATTTCCACTGCAACAGGACCCAATGGAACAGTAAATTTGGGTCACAAAAACTGAAAATTCTGCCCTCTTGGTTTTAGATTTGGAAATGGATTTTGTGGTTAATTCCAACAAGTTTTAAATGTAAAATGTGGTACATTGGGAGTGCTAAAACCAATATACATATTTTCTATCCAAAAGTCAACATTTTTGTTGACCAATGAGGTGAATAGTGACACCAAAACTTGAAATTCAAAATTTGAAATTAGAAATGCATCTAGGGGACTTTAAATTGCAATTGGCAATTAATACTAGTAAATGTAAAACTCAAAATGTGGGATCTTGGTATAATTAGAATTAATATATCCACTAAGTATGAAAAAGTCAACATTTTGATTGACTAGTACGGTGAATAGTAATCAAAATGATTAGTAAATTAAGATGAAAACCTAGAACCAATTCTAAGCTTAAATGTTTAGAATTGTATGACAAATGTAGACTATGCATCCTAGTCAAAATTGTTAAAAAGAAATTAAGGCCATAAATTAGAAATCTATGAAATATTCATGCATTACTTGAAACATGAAAAATAAGTCACCTAATTGATGTGAATAGATAGTTAGGGCTTATATACCCATCACAAATAAAATTCATAAAATATTAATAACTCAACTTGAAATATAAAATTTGTAATTACATAAGTAGATTCTTGAATGTATAAATGAGAAAAGGGAAAATGTTCTGAATACAATGGTACGTGTGAACCATTGTTTAGAATTGTGATCAATATGAATAACATAATGAATGAATAAATGAACCATATTAATGTATGAATGAGACATTAGTTCTCATTATTGTAGAGAGGAGAAGTATTTTGAGTACAATGGTATAAAAGGATAATTGATGTGAATTGTGATCATATAAATGATCAAATGAATGTATGAATTGTAATTGAAATTTATCATGAAATAATGAAGTCATAAAACACAATATATTAATATTTAATGATATTATTTGCCCTTGTATTGCCTAGACATGTGTGTCAGATTGGATAGTTTGGCATGCCAATAGGGTATTGTTTTAGCAGTACTGCGAAAGGCTTTATGCCTGTATTCATGGCTTTATGCCCACATTCATGGCTTTATGCCTGTATTCATGGCTTTTATGCCCGATTATGTGTTATCATGGCTTTTTAGCCATACTGACTGCATACGTGGTTGACATTCTGCGTCCCATGGTATGACGGCCTGAGGCACCGCGGTGTCCAGTGCCAACGACCCGTTATCCAGTTTAGCCAGCCTGTCATAGGTTACTTGGGTAGTGAAATTTATTGAAATAAGTTAAAAATATTAGTAATAAAAAAATATATTAGAAATTAAATAAATGAGTAAGATGACCTAAAATAAATTAGAATAGTTATTTATTAGAAAGAATCGAAATGAACTAGACCGGTATCAAAATTTACTTATTACGAAATAAATCTGAGACAACCTAGAAAGTATTGAGAAAATGCTAAAAGATTAGCAAAGAAAATTATAACATACATAAATATTGCAAATGTGACTTACATGATAATATAAGCATAAATTTATCATTTTTATATCATTTTTCTTTGTACATTATTACTATACATTGGCGAAATAAACAATTCCAAAGAAGACTAAATTACGATAAAACATATTAAATTTTAGAATCGCATGTGAAGTATAAATAAATCTTAATTATTTAAATTATGTTTTATTTCTATCTTTATTTGTATATTATTTCCTTGTTATATTATTGCACCACTAAGCAGCAATGCTTAGCGCGATGGAATTGTTTCCTTCGCGCAGGTACTGAAGCTAGAACCCAATGGATGTTTGACTGGGAATTTTGAGAGTTCTGATCTGCAGAAGTGTTTAAAGTATTCAAAGCTTGTCACCTCCTCAGCAATGCATGTAGATAGGGCCCATATAGATCATATTTTGTATTTTGTTTAAAATGCTAGATATTGTATTATAATGTAGATTATGAACAGGTAATTAATAGGAATGCGATGTAAATTAATTAATTAGCTTTTTCATATGTAATTAATTTATATATTATGTAAATTATGAAATTTTGTAATTATTTTGTAAATTATGTAAATTAAGGAAATTTGAAAATTTTGCTTATGTAATTTGAGAATGTTTACATATGAATTGAGTATGAATGGAAATGTATGGAAATGATTATGAAATTGAAATGTATGGATGAGATTTGAATTATGAGAAAATTATGAGAATGATTGATGAGATAATTATGATTAGCATGGATAAGATTTTATTTTGGAAATATTATTGAATTTCAAACAGGTGAATATTGAAATACGCCAAACGATAATAAAATAGGGGAAACTCCGCTGGTTTCTCCGTCGAAAAATAATTGATATTAAATTAAATGAATTCAAAATTATTTAAAAAAAAAAGTAAGATAAGTTAGGGTGCTCCGGTACCAATTGTAGCACGCCTTGCTCGGCTATACTGTAGTCGGGTGAGGGGTGCTACAATTAGAGGTAAATTGACCATAAATTGAAATGATTTGTGGCATTAGAATGCGAATTAGGTGCTGCCCCAAATGTGCTAGTCCCAACTTGGTTTGTGTAGCCTCAATTGGTGCAAAGCCAATTGGAGGTGAAATTAGATATATAATGCAACATTTTTTATGAAGAAACCCTACCCAGAAAACTAACATAAGTTGACCTAAAAATTGCCTCAATTCAGGTAACACACAAGCTATCCCTGGAAAATGACCAAATGAACACTATTTGTTTAAATGGTTATAACTTAGTGTACATCCAATTGACCTGAATTTTATATCAATGAAAGCCTTAGACAATTTAGAACAACTTTCATGAAGAACACAAACCCAAATTATGATCATAACCCATCCAAAATGCTACCCAAAGTCAGGACACCAAAACTGCCAGAACCTTTTTCTGCCCAGAAATTCTGGGTAATGGCCAATCTAGCCAGCCATGGGAAAAATGGTATAACTTGAGCTACAAAACTCCAAATGGAGTGATTCAAAAAGGGAATTAAAGAAGACACAATAAGGAACAACTTTGATGAAGAGTTTAGCCAAATTATTACTGTAGCAATGTTCAATGGAACAGTAAACATAAGCCATAAAATCTGAAAATTGGAAATAACATTCAATGAGATTTGAAATGGAATTTGCAACAAATGTCAACAACTATAGAATACAAAATGTAGTATGTTGGTGTTATTAGAACTAACATACCTATTGTGTATGAAAAAGTCAACATTTTAGTTGACTAGCAAAGTGAATAGTAACTCATAAATATCAAATGCAAAGAATTACACAATTAACTTTGTAACATGCCCTATTATACCTAGTATGATTGGCTTGGATAGGTTGGTATGCCAATAGGGTTCCAATAGCAGTACTGCATATGGAATCATGCCCTTCTGTAATTTATGGCTCTTGTGGCCATTCTGTGATATGATGGCTTATGACCAGTTGATATTCTTAATTTACTGGGCCTTGTGCCTGATGTTTATTACGGCTTATTAGCTATTCTGTTGCACACCTGGAGACAATTTGTGACCGATGGTGTGATGGCCTGAGGTACTTGGTACCTAGTGCCAGTTTACCCGTTTATTCAGTCTGGTCAATTTGCATAGGTTACTTAGGCAACTAAATTGAGTTTTAATAAATTATTACTAAATAATGAACATAAAAGTGTCAAATTGATAATATTAGTAATAATTACCAAAAATTTTAGGTTGCATAAAATATCAATAAAATACCTGCATATTTAATTATTTCAGTTTATTTTTAAGTGAAATAAATAGTGCGCCTCAACAATTCTTTCTCTTAGAGTTTATAAAGAAATATATTAGTAGTGTGTACTCAGAAGAGTAAAGAAGAGAATTCATCAATCTGAGGCAGAGACAACTAACAGTTGGTCAGGGCCAAGCTAGAAATAAAATTGGTACCTCTCATAATCCAAGCACGGCAAATCCACCCGATCACAGTAGTGCGTCAGCCAGAGCATTTACTATACGCCGAGGAGGAAGAGCAGAAACTTCAGACGTAGCTGCTTGTAAGTTTTTAATCTATAGAAGGAACAATTAATTTTTAATTGATCTCAGCACTACTTAATTGTACGTTAGTGTTAGAATTATATGTTATGCTGTTATTTCTTTACATACAAATAAATTTTGATTCTTTAATGACTATTCCTTAAGGATAAGGACTACGACAACAAATATGATTGAAATTAGTTTTGGAAGAGTTTGTTAGCGAAATGTAATTGCTAGTATATAATAATTTACAAGTTAATTAGTGAGCCTATTTAATATAAGGTAATAGGACCTAAAAGTAAGTTACAATAATATAATTGCTTTAGATGAGGGCAAAGATGTTATTGCTAGTAATTGTCAATGGATACGGTAATTAGAATAAGTTTTGGATATTAGTGAATTTGAAAATAATAAAATGTAGGAAAGTTTGATCTATTAGAATGTATCGTAGTTTGATCTATTGGAATGTATCGTAGTAACTATGCAATATTCTTAATGTTTGCACTGTAAGCTGCAGAATACAGTACTGACTTGAGATTATTGTGTAGAGCTACGTACTACCCGATAATGTACTAAGATGAGGATTATTGCAAACAGCATTTATTTTGGTAAAATTCTGCTGGGACAGAATTTTATTATTGGAAGGGAGTTTGAAAATCTTAACCCGGGATTTAAAACTCTAAAGTTAGAATATCAAAAGATTATAGTTCAGTACAAAAGGAAGTAATGACTACACATCAGTGCAAAATAAGCTATAGAATATGGATAGATAAAAGTGTTGTGAAAGTGAAAATTTGAATAGCTGGTGTAAATGTAATAAAGAAACATTATGAATATTAGTTAAAGTATTGACTAGAATGGTCAGAGGACCAAATCAAAGTAATATTCAGTATAGCGGATTTATTAGGGATGATAAGAGGTGCTAAATCATGACTCGACAGTTAAGTGAAGGAACAAGATAAGATTGAGAAATAAAATAATTAAAGTTAAGTTGTGGAATGAAAAAAAAAAAAAGGAAACAAATAGAATAGTAAGAAAGGAGAAAAACACTAGATGAGGAATTGTCACCAGGGCAAACAACCTACTTAAGATGCGTAACGATATTCCAAACTATTATATCAAGAAAGAAATAAGTTAAACAAAAGCAAACAAGATAGTGCAAAATGGCACATAGGCCTTGGTCATAAATGGAGATGGTAAGATAATAGTTATGAACCTATGGCTAATAAAGAGATAAGCAGTTCATATATGACCAACAAGGTCATTTAATAAAAAAAAATATTACAAATGAAAAATATTGCTAAAACAACAGTAATAAAAGACTAAAATATTCCAAACTAAACTGAAGGTTGCATCAAATGATCAAGAGATTTGATAAAAAAATAGTAAAACTAAGTTCTCACCCATAGGATCATACGAGGTCCTAGAAAAAGTGGATCCACTAGTACATAGATTTGCTTACCTCTAAAATTAAAATGAATTTGAATCTAACTTATGACAGAAGCTCATAAGAAACTTGGCACACGAGGTGAGCAATCGATGAGTAAATAGTATTGGTTAAAGTGCTGTGGAACCATTGTTCAGGCCAAGAAGCTACTTGGGAGCATGAAGAGGACATGAGGAGACAGCACCCACAGCTGTTAAGAGACTGATACCAGGTAAAATTTCAAGAAAAAATTTATTTCAAGGGGGTGATAATTGTAACATCCCTATTTGCATAGCCTGGTATATTTTACTGTTCCGGTGATCGGTATCGATCCGGATAATTAAGGGGATTAGAATCACATCTAAGACACCTAGATAAGCCCTGAACGCAAATAATTAGTAATTGTCAAATAGTTAAGTATAAAGAAGAAAAACAAAGCATAAGAAGTTAAATGAATCGGGAGTCACAACGATGGGTGACCTTCTCGAGAAGTGACTATGAAGGCCATCGTAACTCGAATTCTGAACTGGAAAATGTGACGCCGCAGTCCTTAAGATTCTTGCGAACACAGTGGAAAAGAGAAAATCACGAAAAAGAGTTGTTAAGTAGGTCAAATAATTAGGTCAAGGATCTAGAAGAAATATTGAATAACTTGCAAACTGGATTGAACCAGTGAGTGGCAATTTGGTCAATTCATCCCTAGAGCTGACTCCTGACCTAACTATCCAATAAAATCGAAGAAAAGAAAATTTTAGGATTAAGAATTAAATTAAAGAACTAATAAAAAAATAAATGCAAAAGAAAAAGAAAAGGAAGAAAAAGTTTAAATTACATCATGCTTACATCATTATTGTGATATCATAAAGGATATTTTGATTTTTTCCTACATAATTGACCATGTCAATTCTTGTTTAAATAAAACAAAAATACATAAAAATTGAAAAAAAAAATAAATCACTCTTCTTCTTCTTCACCTAGTTAGCCACCTCTCCTCTCTCTCACTTAGCCACCATTTTTACACCTTGAAAGCTTGAATCTAAGCTTGGTTCCAACCACTTAAACCTACTTTGACCCCAAATTAATCCAATAGAACTTGATAGACTCACTTGAGAAGGTGATTGAGCAAGAAAGAAAGAAGAAATAAGGAGGGAAATTGAAGAGTTGAACATCAAAGAAAGGTTAGTGGTTTGAATTGAAAATTTATGTTTAATACTTATGTTTTTAGTATAAGTAGTTTAGATCTTAACTTAAAATCAAAAGAAAACAATTATTGGGGGATCAAAGAAGAATTTCGGCCAGCCCTAGTTAGGGTTTGAAATGAATGATTTTGATGTGTTTAATTGGTTGTTTAAGGTGAATTAGGTGTATGGACATTAGATGTACACTTTGATTTCATTGAATTACACAAATGTGTAACTAGGAATTTTAGCATTTTGAAAAATTGGAGAAAAAGTTGAGAATAGGTCAATTGATGCAAATGACCTTACTTGAGTTGAGAAATGGTCAATTGTGACCATTTGTGGTGTGTGTGAATTGCTACAACCAAGTTTCAATTCGAATTGGTTAGGGTTAGTATGCTGATAGCTTGACCTAGGTCCTTTTCAGGGATCAAAAATGAAAATGAAACTAGACACAAAATGGACCATTTTTCATTCAGGAATCATGCCTAGAAAATGACCATAACTTAGTAAACAATTAGGCCAAATCCGGATTTGGGCACACTGCCCTGTACAAAAATGAGCAAATGGACAGTAGTTACGTAAATGACCATAACTTGGTCTACGAAGGTCCAAATGACCTGAACCTTTTATCGATAGAAATCTGAGAGATAGCCCTACAACTTTGATGAAGAAAATAAACCCAAATTTTGACCATACCCTATCTAAAAAGTCACCTGCAATCAGTACACTAAAACTGCCAATATCCAGAAAATGCCCAGAATTCTTGGTAACACTAAATCCGGCCAGCCTTAGAAAAGTTAGCATAACTTGGGCCACAAAACTCCAAATGTAGTGATTCAGAAAGGGAAATAAAGCTAAGATAATAAGGAACAACTTTGATGAAAGACACTTAGCCAAATTCTCACAGTAACCAGACCAATGGAATAGTAGAAAATAGGGGACCAAAACTGAAAAAAATATTAATTTCTTTTAGGAGACTTAGAAATTGAATTGGCAATTAATGCCAATAAAATTGACACCCAAAATGTGGTATATGAGTGCAATTAGAACTAATAAACCTATTAAGTATATAAAAGTCAACATTTTGACTTGAACAGTGCCATGAATAGTGCCACCATACACAAAAATGTGATAAACCCAAAATTTATAAACCGTAATAGGTAGGATAAGTCTACAAAGTTGGAATTTAAGTATTAGAAATGGATACTGAGCACTTTAAATTTATGTATTTCAGTTGGAAAGAGATCTTCGAAGGAGAAACGAGAGTTTGAGTAAATTGAGTCGACAAAAGAGGTTTGTGCACAACTAGTTTTTAATTGAATTTGTTTTGAATATTTTTTGTAATTAAATGATTTTGTTTTTCCTTATGCACTATGTTTATCAATTATGGGATTTATTTCAATAATTATTGAAATTGGTATAGCAAGCATGAGTTTAGTTTTGTAAAATATTATTTCAACAATTATTGAATATTGTTTTGGACTGGATAAATTATGTTTGGAAAATTGCGTTAGAATTATATTTTGAATTGTGACAGGCAATTTGCATGAATAAAATACAAAATTTGTTTTGGATTGTGATGAGCATAAAAAAAAATTATGGAATATTGGAATTGATCTTGAGTTAATATTGTGTTGTGATTTTTGCTCACAAAAATGACAAAGAAATGCATAATATGATTTTATATCTCACTATAGATGCTTGGCTAGGTTATTACCCGTCTCTATATCATTTGTTGAGGAGACAATGGAGTTAGCTTTGTTTTGTTTTGAATACCATGGTATGTGTACAGGCTTAGATTCTCGTCCTATTAGATGTTAGATCTAAGTTTTTCATTGTCCATTTCGGAAGTTTCATTATTGCGGTGTGTACTGTGCATGATGGTTCGACCTCCTCTACCATAGGGAGTTAGAATCCCGATTCGACCTCCCCAACCATAGGGAGTTAGAATCGCCCCGAAGATGGCCCTTTCGAATTAGTCTTGCATAGTTAGTGAGATAAATAATGGGTTTTGATTGATAACAAATTGTGATTTTAAATGAGATTGTGCACAAATGATTTTGTTAAAATAATTGTTTATTTCCATAATTGCAGGAATTATTTTTATTGTTCAGTTATGATTTGACAAATTAAAATTTTAATCAAGGTTATTTTAACAAGTGACTGTTATTATTAGCAATAAAAATTTTGACATTTGGAAATTGGTTAAATTTCGAGATTTCAAAATTTTTGGTATAATTATTGTCAATGTATATTGTATTACATTTTAAATTATAGTTGTGCACTACTGAGTTTACCACTCAACGATAGCTTTGTATGCTGTCGCAAGTGAGAGTAGAGATAAAGCAGTTGAGTGAGATTCCTGCAGCTGCACCTTAAAGACTGCTTGTGACTAGCCTCGGGTATATTATAGGTATACTCTTATAAATTAGATTTTGATATATGCATATAATTATATGTATGTAAATTGTTTGAGCAGTTGTACAAAAACTCTTGTAATATTATTTTGGTATGTAATGAAATGCAAATTATTATAATGTTCAAACTTATTTTTGAGCTTTGTAATGAATGTAAATTAATTTTTCTTTAGTCGAATATAAATGAAGTTATTTAATATTATTTTTGAAGACAATTGAATTGAGAATTGTTTTGAATTATGGAGTTGGGAGAAATGATATTGATTTGTGTTGTGGTAGTGGATGATTTTGATGAAATGAATTATTAGAAGTGTTTTTACAAGTGTTTGAAGAACTGTTTTTCCCAAATATAGATGTCACTCTGCCGAAAATTTTCTAAAATTTGCGTAAAAATAAAAATGGACAAAAATTTTAACTAGTCTTTAAACTTTAAGTAAATGTTTTTAATACATGCTATAAAAGCTAACCACTTTCAAAAAGTAAGAAAATTATTTTAAAATCCCTTGTAGTGTATTTAATGGGTTATCGGTAGACGGAGTCGGTAATTCATTAGGTATACTATGGGATCATGTTATGCCTTACAGAGGGGTAAGATGTGACAGGTGATTGCTTCTGGTGTGGGTCTACAGAACATCAGATCAGAGATTGTCCACGGAGGACTGCTATAGCTACCCCAGCACAAGCAGACCGGCCTACCCCTACACCTCAAAGGGGTAGAAGGCTTGGTAAATCTAAGGCTACTGGTACATCTCAGAGGCCTGCATTAGAGTCAACTAAGAGGCCAAAGGCAAGGGCACCAGCCAGAGCATATGTTGTGAGGGCTTAGGAGGAGCAGGACACGCTCGACATCATCAGGGGTATGTTCTCCCTCTACAACATATCTGTGCATTCCTTGGTGGATCCAGGATCCACCCACTCATACATATATATCAAGCTACCCATAGAAAAGGGAATACAAGTAGAAGAAAGTGACCAAAACATTATGGTCCCTAATCCACTAGGCTATAGCGTGGTAGTGAACAAGGTGTACAAAGGTTGTCCATGGAGGATTCAAGGGTATGAGTTCTCGATAGACCTGATTGAATTGCCTTTCCACGAGTTTGACGTGATTTTGGGTATGGATTGGTTGTCACGTCATTAGGTAATAGTAGACTGTAAATTAAAGAGAATTTCTTTGAAAACTCCTAAGGGTAATGAGAAACAGTTGTGGGTGAAAGGACAGATTGCTTGTCCAATGTCATCTTAGCCACTGCTGAAAGGAGATTGATGAGATAAGCTTGTGAAGCCTATTTGGCACACATGGTTTATACTAGGTAGGCTAAGCCAAACCTATATGACATACCTGAAGGAACGGAAGCATGAAAATTATTAGATTAGAACATTGAATTAAAAAATTTTCTTCTAGGGTCTCACGCATCATGCAAGATTTATTATGTACTTAAATGATTTCAATGTTCAATTGCATATTAAAACACTTTTAATATGTATTAGGATCTACATTTGCTATTTAAGATTTTAGAATTAATAAATTAATTCATTAGAACCCTAGATTGATACAATAATATGTGCACTAAACTTTTGATGCACTGTAGATGTGATTGGTACCTTTGTGAAGCACCGAGGACCCCAAATGTTGTCCCTCTAGCTTGTCCACACCAAGATCACCAATGGGCAACCCCTCAACCAGCTTCTCAAGCCTTGCCAACCAATTAAAAATTAGGGATTTGCCTTTAGAGAGGTTGTAGATGGATATAGTGAAGGAGCAGAAGCATGAAAAATACAAGTTTAGATCATTGAAATTCAAAATTTTTCATCTACGGTCACATGCATCATGCAAGATTTATTTTTATCTATTTGATTTCAATGATAAACAACATATTAAAACTCTTTTAATATATTTTTGGATATACATTTGCCATTTAAGATTTTAGAATTAGTCAGATTAATTATTAGAACCCTAAATTATATTAAGAACAAGTGCACTAACCTCTTGATGCACTGCAGTGTGTTTGGCACCTTTGGGATGTGTCTTTAGGACACCAGATATTGTCCCTCTAGCTTGTCCACACCAAGATCACCTATGGCAGTCCTTGAACAGCTTCTAAAACTTTTTCTATAAATTAGAAAATCAAGTTTTGCCTTTTAAGGGATTATAGATGTAAACAGGACACTAGAAACAATTTCTAGTATTTTTAATTCAAGAGATTGTTGTCTAATCTTTTTGAATTGATGAGAGATGAAGAAGAAAAGAGGGGAGATGTTCTTTGGGTTGCGGCACCAAAGAAGAACAGCAGCCACAAATTTTACTCTTTCATAACAACACTTATATAGCTAGGTCATCAATTAAAACCCTTGCCACATGTCACTTTCTGATTGGCTCTTGGTTTAATTGATCCAATCACATTATGCCAAGTGTTATACCTATATTTAATCTTGACTTTAATCATCTTACATGATTAAAAGACATATGACAAGCTTATGTGTAATGCCATGTGTCACCATCTCATAGTGCCACATGGCACCTTGTGAAATGACCAAAATACCCCTGTGTCTTAATTTTGAGTTCTCAACCCAAAATAATGATTTCTCTTCTTCTAATCAATTTATATCAAATATAAATTAATTAATTAATCTCTATTAATTAATTTCTCATTAATTAAATTCATATTTAAACACTTTAAATATAAATTTAACTTATATTATACATCCAATAACCTATATTTGGTTTCAAGCCATGCTAGGGATTTTGCAATCTAATTGCAAATCAAACCTATTTAATTAATCAATTAAACTCTTTAATTAATTAATTAAATCATATTTAATTTGGTGATTACTTGTGTATGTGTGTAACTTACTAGGCTCATCACTAATTGGCAATGAGACATGATATCAACTCTTAATATCATCAAAACTCTTTCTTACCATAAATGATTTCTCTAAATCATTTTATGCAGCTCATAGACTATGGTTAACACCTAGTATAGCATGCCATAGCCACCCAATCAGTAATAAGGTTTACCTTAAATGAACCTATAATCATATGTTACCATGCACTAGAATCTCTCTATTACAAAATCCCAATTCGAGCTGGAGTCATGGTTTATGTCAAACCTCATTTGCTATGAATATTATGTTCTCTTTTTATTCCAGTTCTTGATTAAAAGATTTTTCTCATCAGAAACTCTTTTCTGATTAAATCTATCTGTCCTGTCCAGGAACTTGAAACATCAAGAACAATTAAATGAACATAGGATTTTACCCCTTTTTACTTAAAGGAACAGATTCCATCTTGATCAACACCTACCTCCATATATAACTAGTAGGAGGCAATACATGCCCATATACCCATACACAGTACAAGTATGAAAGCAGTATCAAACTCAAACCACCTATATACATGAAAATTATGCTATGTCTGGTCTAAAGATTATATGCACTGATATGATTTATGACAATGCATTGACAAGAGTAAACTCCATGTGCTTATCATAAATGTCACTAGTTCGGCCTACTTATCATGTGTAAGTGCCTATCATGTTTGTTATATGGCATGAGACTCACCATTCCATCTTATTTACATGTCATATAAATAACTTGGGAACAAACATGATTACAATCTTTCTGGATAAGTCATATCCTTATTGTGAAGTATCCTCGATTGTGAACCAATTTATGATACTTTGTGCTAGAAATACTGTCACTCATATTCTTAACAACTTAAAAATAGAATTTCTAACAAAATATCAATGGACCTTTTCTATTACACATAAATATATTATGTAAACAGAAAAGTGAAAATGCCTTTTATTAATAAAATATGTGCAAGATATATATTAAATGATATGCTCTATGGCATACTACTAACAATCTCCCACTAGCACTAGAGCCATTCATTACAATACCTTAGACCCATATTCTCAAGATGTTGGTCTAACTGAGCTTGTGACAAAGGCTTAGTGAATGAATCAGTTGGATATTTCAGCTAATTTTATTTTCTGTATGGCTATATCGCCTTGCCCAACTATCTCTCTAATAATATGGTAGGGCCTTTCTATGTGTTTGGGTTTCTAGTGAGATAGGGGTTCCTTATATCCAAACAACTTCTTTTGCAGCATCTAATGCAGCAATATACTCAGTCTTGGTAGTGGAATTTACAGTCGTACTTTGTTTGGAACTCTTCCAACTAACTACACTTCCATTACAAAATGAACACAAACCTAGAGATAGACTTTCTATCATCGATATCTGATTGGAAATCAGAATCAATATAACCATCCAATTGCAAGTCTCCACCTCCATATATTAAGAATAAATCCTTAGTTCTTCTCAAGTACTTAAGGATATTCTTGACAGCTATCTAGTGTTCCAAACTTGGATTGGATTGATACCTGCTAGTCAAACTAATAGCATATGCGATATCCAGCCTAGTACACAACATTGCATACATCAAACTTCTAATAGCCGAAGCATATGGAATTCTGGCCATTTTACCTTTCTATAGGTGTCTTTGGAGACATCTCTTTAGAAAGGTGGATACCGTGTGTCACTAGTAATAATCCTCTCTTGAAATCAAGCATGTTAAACCTCTTTAACACCTTTTCAAGTATAGACTTTGCGATAAACCAATTATTCTTTTCTCTCTATCTCTATAGATGCGAATCCCAAGAATATAGGTTGCCTCCCTAAGTCTTTCATGGAGAATGTATTTGACAACCATACCTTTACAGTTGTCAACACACCTGTGTCATTACCCATTAAGAGAATATCATCCACATATAAGACAAGGAAAGTGATAGCACTGTCACTAACGTTCTTATATACATATGGCTCATCCTCATTTTTTATAAAATCAAATGACTTAATGGCTTCATTAAAATGGATGTTCCAACTCCTCGAAGCTTGTTTCAACCCATAAATGGATCGCTTTAGCTTGCGCACTTTGGAACAATCTTGGGATTCATAGTATGCAGCTATTGCTAATAGAATCCTAATTGATTTAAGCATGGCAACAGGCAAGAAAGTCTCCTCATAGTCGATTCCTTGCCTTTGGCGAAACCCTTTCGCTACTAGCCTTGCCTTATAGGTCTCTACCTTTCCATCAGAACTAATTTTCTTCTTGAAAAACCCATTTGTTCCCTATAGGTACAATACGTTCAGGTGGGTCAACAAGATCCCAAACTTGATTCTTATACATAGAATCATTTTTGGATTTCATAGCATTAATCCATTTTGAAGAGTCTATATCTGATATAGCTTCTTCATAGGTAAGTGGATCATCTCCATGATCAACTTTTTCATGAGTAGACAACTCTTGTTCTTTTTCATAAAGTAAACCATATCTCACTGGTGGGTGAGATACCCTAGTTGTTGCATGAGGAACAGCTGTAGATGTTTCATTAATAGGTGTAGGTTGACTAGATGGATCTATATCCATCTAATTTGTTACTTGGTCAGAATTCTCTAATTCTAACTCTATTTGCCTTCCTTTGCCTCCTTTTTGAAGAAACTGTTGTTCAAGAAATGTGGCATCTTTACTTTCCACAACCTTTTGTGCCGTAGGCAAATAAAAATAATATCAAAAACTATGTTTTGGATGTCCAACAAATCGACCCTTTTTTGATCTGATTTCCAATTTATTATTGTTCAGCATTTTGATATAAGCTGGACAACCCCAAATCTTAACATGCTTAAGACTTGGTTTTCTTCCATGCCATATCTCCTAAGGTGTGGAAGATATTGATTTTGATGGAATCCTATTCAAAATATGCAAAGTTGATTCTAATGCAAATTCCCAAAAGGAGATTAGCATATCAGTATAGCTCATTATACTACGTACCATATCCAATAGGGTACAATTTCTCTTTTCAGATACACCATTCAACTGTGGTGTTTCTGGAGGAGTCAGTTAGGAAACAATGTCGTGCTCTCTCAAGTATTCATCAAATTCAGTACTCAAGTATTCACCTCCACGATCTGATCGAAGAGCTTTAATACTCTTTCCTGTTTGATTTTCTACTTCAGATTTAAATTCTTTGAACTTTTCAAAGGATTCATGTTTATATTTCATCAAATACAAATACCCAAACCTTGATTTATCATCAGTAAAGTTAATAAAGTAATGAAAACCACCTCTAGCCATTTCTTAAAATGGACCACATACATCACTATATATTAGCTCCAAAATATTTTTAGCTCTTAGCCCTTGTCCTACAAAGGGTGATCTAGTCATTTTGCCCTGAAGGCAAGATTCACAAGTTGGAGTAGGCTCAGAGCCCAATGAGGATAGAATCCTCATTTTCCCCAGCTTTGCAATCCTATCTTCTGCAGCATGACATAACCTTAAGTGCCAAATATATTTTGAACTTGAGTTAATTTTCATCATGGCATTGCATTCTTTTAGATTGCTTGCATTAGATTTGTATTTAACATTATTATCTAGATAATAAGGTCCCTCGTGCATATAACCCGAACCAACATATTTATTTCCAAAATAAATATTGCAAACATCATTTACGAACTGAAGTTCATAACTATCTTTAGTCAAACTAGATATAGAAATGATGTTCTTAAAGGCATTAGGTACATGCATAATCTTATTTGAATATAAAACTGTCCACACATGTATAAAGATTAAGATCCTATGGCTAAGGTTTCAACAGTTGAGCCATTACCAATCCGGAATCTAACATCTCATTACTGTAAGCTTCTATTATTGGCTATACTCTGGGCAGTTCCTATTCCTATGCCCATTCTTTTGGCAATGGAAACACTTTCCTTTGCCTCCATCAGCTTTAGTCTTCCCTTTCTATTTAGCTATTTTCTTAGAAGGACCAGGAATTTGAGGTTTCTTTTTCTTGTTGCCCTTCTTCTTGTTGGACTTTCCAACAGAAGAAGATACAATCAAAGCTACCTCTTTTCCTTTATTGCCCAGTATATTCTTTTAGGTAATAAGCAGCATGTTAATTAGACCAGCCAAGGTGTATTGCTGCTTAGTCATATGGAAATTTATCACAAAATTCCAAATGACTCAGGAAGAGACTAAAGGATCAAATCCGTCTGCAGTTGGAAATCCATGTTAAAAGTCAAGATGTTCCAGCTGCTTAATCAACCGAAGCATCTTATGGACATGATCCCCAACATTCTGTCCCTCAGATATCCTCATGCGGAACAGTTGTCTAGATATCTCATAACTAGCATTTTGCTGTGCTCATCATACAACTCTTATAGGTGATGGAGGATCTCACTCGCACTTTGCATGTTCTCATGCTGCTTTTGTAACTCATTACTCATAGAAGCAAGCATGTAACACTTAGCTCTCATATCATGCTCCTTCCACTTGTCCAAAGTTTCATGTTCCTCTTGAGTGGCCTCTGGAGGTAAGGGACCAGGAACATTTGAGTCTAGAACATATCCTATATGTTCAAGGTTTAGGATAAGTTTCAAATTTCTTAGTCAATAAGATAAATTAGGTCCTGTTAACCTATTACGGTCAAGTATGCTTGCAAGGATATTGGACAGTGGTGGTTATTTTGTGCTCATTATTATCAGAAAATTAACTACAGAAAATAACCAGATTAATGTATCATGTAATTAACTAAAATGATTATGGTCTTTTAATTAAATTGGTCCTCCCACTAACTTAGCGAATCCTACACTTTCAAAGGAGAAAATGAAAATCCTAGTTGGATTGATTTCTAGTGGGTGATTGAATTCTTATAATCCTATTGATCATTCTCAGGCACATCCATTATTAGAATAACAATAAATTATAAGTGAGCAACTCTTTTCCCATCACATCTCATGTGACGTTCAATCCTTTACCTAGCCCCTAATGCTTAAAATCACAGGCACATCCATTATTGACTTATCTTGCATTAGTTAAGTTGATCCCATTGAGCCAGTAAACATGCAAATAATTTTAATGTCCTCAGGCACATCCATTATTGGTCACTAAACCATTTACATATTTACAACATCTCATGCTTAACAATTATTCTTATGAATATCTCTTAAATTAATTACATCATATGCAACTATTTAAAATTTCTTAAAATAATTACCCCAATGGAGGGCCCATGTTATAATTACTTTAATTATAGCATATCCAACTTAATAATTTGTTTGGAAGATTTTATGGTCATCCTAATTAGTATTAAAGTCTCACTTTGCACATTATCCAATTAGCATGCATAAATCATATACTTGCATACATTCCCATACATCTCATGCATTAATGGATAATAAATAAATATGGTATAATCACGGACTTTTCTAAGGGATTTAATTCTGAGCCACCAAGAATTGAATTAGGGCATTCCTAGGTATATTTCATTCATTCATTTTACAAGAGTTGCTGAAGGAGTATATAATCAACACTTGATCTTGAATTCCTCCCACTGGTCCCACCAATGCTCTTGACCTCCTTAATATTCTTGCAATCCAATTACATAGTAATCCTTGGCATACCAAGGCGAATTTACAAGAACTAAATAAATAAAATTACAACCCAAAATTGTCACACCCTACTCCTTGTAAGATGTAATATGCTCCCATAGTACACCTAATGAATTACCGTACATCGCCTATCGATAACCCATTAAATATACTACAAGGGATTTTAAAACAAATTTTGTTCATTTTTATGTTGGTGGGCAAAATTTTTTTTTTCAGATATTAAAAACCTTTATTTTAAATCCAAACCTAAACAAATTTTTAGATATTTAAAATTTTCGTAATTTTTACAAAAATTTCGGCAGAGTGCCGTCTGCATTTTGAGAAAACTATTCTTCAAAACCTAAAAATAAAGAAACTCTCAATATATTTCTTAATCACAACTTCATTAATCAATTTTGTAACACTCCTAAGTTCGGTAGTGCGTTCTACTGTTCCAGTGACCAGTGTTGTCCGAACAGCTAGGATGCCTAGAACTACACTTAGATATGAGTGAGGAGACGTAAAATAATGAAATACAAGAAAGAAAAATACAAGAAAAACAAAGGAAAAATAATAGCAAATAAATGTAACCAAGTTAAACGAGCCGAGAACCCTAGCGATGGGTGAACGCACTGAGAAGTCACGGCGTGGACCGTTGACTAGCCCTGGACCGCAGGGAACCCTGAAAAATATTTTTTAGGACTTAAATAGACACCTATTGAAGTATAAATACCATTAGAAATATCAAAGAAAAATTAATTAATTAGTACAAGGAAAAGTGAGAAATCGAAAAATGGACAAAATCCAGTATTACTGAAAAATCGGGAATGCAACCCGAACAGGGGCACTGTGGTCATTTGACACCTAGAGTTGTCTTTTGACCTTAATGTCCATTAAAAATACATGATATTATACTTGGAAAATGTCATGAAAAATTAAATTGGTGGTACATTAATTAAATAGCAAAAGTAAGGGGTTAAATGTGGGAATTTGGGAATTTAAGATTAAATAAATATTAAACTTCACTTAGTGGTCCACTAACTCCCTTAAGTGGACCATTAACCTTCATTTTGGACAGAAATAATCCATCTTCTTCAACCTCTCAAAGTCCAGCCGAAATGCTCTTGAAAGAATCCTCCATGGCCAAAGCTTCCAAGCTCCATTCTCTCATCTCCAAGCCATTTTTCCACTTGATTCCTTCACTAAAGTTGTTCTACACCACTTGGGTAGTAGATAGGCAGCAATAAGAACAAGTTTTGGTGAAGTTTTAAAGAGTTTCAAAAGTGGTAAGTAGGTATTTTTGATGCTTGCTTCATTAAAGTTTGTGTGGATGTTATGGGTAGTTGAATTGTGGAAAGATTTTTGGAGATTGATGTATTAAGGGAGATGTTTATTTTTGGCAGCCATGGAAACTCCTTGAGGACAGTTTATTCTTGCTTGTAAATGGTAGATTAAAGGGTTGATTAAATATTTATGTGTGTAGGAATTAATTTGGGTGATGCATACTTAGTATATGTGAATGTGTACTTGAATTTGGAAGCTTGGAAATTAATGGACTGTAATGTATGAATCGGTAGCTTGGTTTGGTGAACCATAAAGATTTTATTTCATGTTTGGTTTATGGAATATTAATGTTGAATTGTGATAGTTTTTATGACAGCTTGGGTATATGTATGATGGTGTGAGTTTGGACATGTAAATGAGCTAAGTTAGGTGATTGAATTGTTGTAATTGAGCTTGAAAAATTCTGCATTGTATGGTTCATGTTGAGTGTGATCATAAGCTGCCAAAATGACCAACAATATGTTGTGAATTGTGTTTTGGTTATGGTACAAACCAGAATTGGCATGAATGTTTAGTTTGGTAAATGTTAAAAGTGTCCTTTGATGAGTAATGAATAAAATGCAATAGGGCAGTTTATGTTATAGGCCTAGAACCTTAAGTGTGTGGCTCCAATTGGTATGAGACCAATTGGAGGTGAAACTAGGCACAAAATGTGCCAACTTTCATGAAGGAAGCCTACCAAAATTCTGCTTGTAAGGTAACTTGAAAAGTGACCAAATCCGGATTAGTGCATTGAAGACCTGAAAATTGACCATTTGGGCAGCAGTTAGTATTTTGGCCATAACTCACTCAAAACAGGTCCAATTGACCTGAAATTTTGACCATGAATAGTTAAGACATATATCTATAAGTCTTATGAAGACACTAAAGCCCAGAAATGACCATAAGCAAGTCAAACAGCTTGCACAAATTTGGGTCCAAAAACTGGCTGAACCTAAAATGACCTAAAATGACCTAAAGTGACCAATTTTGGTACATTCTGACCAGCAATAGTAAAATGACCATAACTTGGTCTAGTAAACTCAGAATGACCTAAAATTTTGCCCCGCGTGCAATAAGACATAGATCTACAAGTTTGTGGTTTTGACCAAAACCCAAAAGCCGAGGGAACTAGGTTATTCGTCTAGGTCAAATTAATATACCGGGATCTGACAAATTGCAATAAAACGCAATATATATGGAGATGAATTCGGTAACATGTACCAATACTAAAAGGCTACAAATGTGACATATTAGTAACATTAAAACCTAATTCACCTAGAATGCATCGATGGTCGACATATTAGGTTGACTAAGCAAATAATAGAATTCAGTGAATTAATTATTAAGCATTAACGTTAGAGACAATTTAAATGAGTACTGAAACACTTTAAATTGTGTGTTTTAGTTAGCAAAGACTCAAGGAAGGGGAAGGAAACACTGAGTCAGAGACAAGAGATAGTTATCAGAGGTTTGTGCACAACTAGTTTTTAACTGATTTTGTTTTGAATATTTCACATGATTAAATGACATATTTTTCTCATGTATTATGTTTAACAAGCATTGGATTTAATTCAATGATTATTGAAATTTTTATAGTATGTATGAATTTAGCTTTGTGAAATGGTATTTCCACAAGTATTAAGCATTGTTAAGGATTGAATAAATTATGTTTCGAAAAATTGTGATAGAACATGTTTTGAATTATGATGGTAATTTTCATGGAAAAATGCAAATTTATGATTTGAATTGTGATGAGCATAAAAATTATTGGATATTGGAATTGAATTTGAATCGAATTATATTGTGATTTATGCTCACTAAAAGGATTGTGATATTGTTTTATATCTCATTATAGATGTTTGACTAGGTTATTATCCGTCTCTCTCATTTGTTGAGAAGACAATGGAGTTAGTTGTGTTTTGATTACCATGGTACGTGCACAGGCTTAGATTTTCCTCTGATTTGAGGTTAGATCTATGTTTTTTTATCGTTATGGCCCTTGCAGAAGATTCATTATTGTGATGTGTACTGTGCACGATGATTCTGTTAGTAGTATGCCCTAGAGTCATTTGGTATGTATCTTGTACATATTTTTATTAATAAAAGGCATTTCCACTTTTCCGTTTACATAATATATTTATGTGTAATAGAAAAGGTCCATTGATATTTTGTTAGAAATATTATTCTTAAGTTGTTAAGAATATGAGTGACAATATTTCTAGCACGAAGTATCATAAATAGGTTCACAATCGAGGATACTTCATAATAAGGACATGACTTATCCAGAAAGATTGTATTCATGTTTGTTCCCAAGTTATTTATATGAGATATAAATAAGATGGAATGGTGAGTTTCATGCCATATAACAAACATGATAGGCACTTATAAATGATAAGTAGGCCGAACCAGTGACACTTATGACAAGCACATGGAGTTTACTCTTGTCAATGTTTTGTCATAAATCATATCGATGCATATAATCTTTAGACTGAGATAGCACAGTTATCTTTTATATAGGTAGTTTGAGTTTGATCTGCTTTCATACTTGTCTTGTGTATGGGTATATGGGCATGTGTTGGCTCCTACTAGTTATATATGGAGGTAGGTGTTGATCAAGATGGAATCTGTTCCTCTAAGTAAATAGAGATAAAATCCTATGTTCATTTAATTGTTCTTGATGTTTCAAGTTCTGGCAGACAGATAGATTTATTGAAAGAGTTTACGATGAGAAAATCTTTTAATCAAGAACTGGAATTAAAAGAGAACATAATATTCATAGTAAATGGAGTTTGACATAAACCATGACTCCGGCTTGAGTTGGGATTTTGTAATGAGAGATTCTAGTGCATGGTAACATATGATTATAGGTTCATTTAAGGTAAACCTTATTACTAACTGGGTGGCCATGGCATGCTATGCTAGGTGTTAACCATGGTCTATGAGGTTCATAAAATGATTTAGAGAAATCATTTATGGTAAGAAAGAGTTCTGATGATATTAAGAGTTGATATCATGTCTCATTGCCAATTAGTGATGAGCCTAGTAAGTCACACACATACACAAGTTATCACCTAATTAAATATGATTTAATTAACTAATTAAAGAGTTTAATTGATTAATTAAATAGGTTTGGTTTGCAATTAGTTTGCAAAGTCCCTAGCATGACTTGAAACTAAATCTAGATTATTGGATGTATAATATAAGTTAAATTTATATTTAAAGTGTTTAAATATGAATTTAATTAATGAGAAATTAATTAATAGAGATTAATTAATTTATTTATATTTGATATAAATTAATTAGAAGAAGAAAAATAATTATTTTGGGTTGAGAACTCAAAATTAAGACACAGGGGCATTTTGGTCATTTTGCAGTGTGACACGTGGCACCATGAGATGGTGATACATGACATAACACATAAGCTTGCCAAATATTTTTTAATCATGTAAGATGATTAAAATCAAGATTACATATAGGTTTGACACTTGGCACAATGTGATTGGGTCACTTAAACCTAGAGTTAATCAAAGGGTGACATGTGGCAAGGGTTTAATGTGTTAACCTAGCTATTTAAGTGTTGTTATGAGAAAATAAAATACAACCAGCAGCCACACTCCTTGGTCACGCCATTTTGCAGCCCTCCCTCTATTCTTCTTCATCTCTCATCAATTCAAAGAGATTAGCCATCAATCTCTTGAATTAAGAACACTAGAAATTGTTTCTAGTGTCCTGTTTACATCTCTAATCTCTTAAAAGGCAGAACTTGAATTTCTAATTAATAGAAAAGGCTTTAGAAGCTGTTCAAGGGCTGCCATAGGTGTTCTTGGTGTGGACAAGCTAGAGAGACAACATCTGGTGTCACGAAGATGAATCTCAAAGCGCGAACATTTGCGATTGCATCAAGAGGTTAGTGTAATCGTTCTTGATTTAATCTAGGGTTCTAAAATTAATCTGATTAATTTTAAAATCTTAAATGGCAAATACAGACCCAAAAACATATTAAAAGAGTTTTAATATGTTGTTTATCATTGAAATCAAATAGATAAAAATAAATCTTGCATGATGCATGTGACCCTAGGTGAAAATTTTTGAATTCAATGGTATAAACTTGTGTTTTTCACGCTTCCGTTCCTTCAATTGGTATCAGAGCCACTATATTTGCCATTTAGATTTTTTATTATATGATTTAATTGTGTGATTTGATCATGAGATGATTGATCCATTGCTGGTTGGATCAAGAGGTGTGGCGGCATGCTTGATGAACTCCAACATGGTGCGCATGGCTTTGGAAGATCATGGTGCGCATGGTTGTTATTAAATTCTACAATTGTTGCATGATGAAAGGTTCATCATATGACTAATTAAAATGTTTAATTAGGATTTTTAATCACACAATTAAATTATGATTCAAATCAGAATTTTAAAAATTGTTTTAATGTGATTCATATCTGAATTTTAAAAGTTGTTTGAATGTGATTCAAATCTGAATTTTTAAAGTTGTTTGAATCATATTTAAATTTGATTTTTTAAAATTGATTGAATAAAATTCAGATCTGATTTTTTAAAAAATGTTTGAATGTGATTCAAATCTGATTTTTTAAAAAATGTTTGAATGTGATTCAAATCTGAATTTTTAAAGTTGTTTGAATGTGATTCAAATCTGAATTTTTAAATTTGTTTGAATGAGATTCAAATCTGAATTTTTAAATTTATTTGAATCATATTCAAATCTGGATTTTTAAGTTGAATATGAAATATTCAATTTAATTTAAGTATGTATGTTTTATTTAATTGTTAAATAGTGATATGCATGATGGATGATCATGGACTATAAAAGACCAATGTGATTGGATTTATTTCTTTTATGTTTCTTTGGAATTGTAAATTAATTAATTTATTTTAATTTATTTTGGGCATGTATTATTAAGTTTGTAATAATTTTTGGGTTGTAATTTCATTTATTTAAGTTCTTGTAAATTCGCCTTGGTATGCCAAGGATTACTATGTAATATTGGATTGCAAGAAGTTCAAGGAGGTCAAGAGCATTGGTGGGACCAGTGGGAGGAATTCAAAATCAAGTGCTGATTATGTACTCCTTCAGCAACTCTTGTAAAATGAATGAATGAATGAAATGCACCTAGGAATGCCCTGATTCAATTCTTGGTGGCTCAGAATTGAATCCCTTAGAAAGTCCATGATCATACCATATTTACTACTTATCCATGAATGCATGAGATGTACGGGAATGTATGCAATTATATGATATATGCATGCTAAATGGATAATGTGCAAAGTGAGACCTTAATAGTAATTAGAATGGCCATAAAATCTTCCAAAAAAATGATTAAGTTGGAAATGCTATAATTAAAGTAATTATAACATAGGCCCTCCATTGGGGCAATTATTTTAAGAAATTTTAAATAGTTGCATAAGATGCAATTAATTTAAGAGATTTTCTTAAGAATAATTGTTAAGCATGAGATGTTGTAAATATATAAATGGTTTGGTGGCCAATATTGGATGTACCTGAGGACATTAAAATTATTTACATAATTACTGGCTCAATGGGATCAACTTAACTGATGCAAGATAAGTCAATAATGGATGTACCTGAGATTTTGAGCATTAGGGGCTAGGTAAAGGATTGAACCTCACATGAGATGTGATGGGCAAGGAGTTGCTCACTTATAGTTTATTGTAATTCCAATAATGGATGTACCTGAGGATGATCAATAGAATTATAAGAATTCAATCACCCACTAGAAATCTATCCAACTAGGATTTCTGTTTTCTACTTTGGAAGTGTAGGATTCGCTAAGTTAGTTGGAGGACCAATTTGATTAAAAGACCATAATCATTTTAGTTAATTACATGATACATTTACTAATTAATCTGGTTATTTTCTGCAGTTAATTTTCTGATAAAAATGAGCACAAAACAACCACCACCATCCAATATCCTTGCGAGCATACTTGATCACAATAGGTTGATAGAACCAAATCTGTCTGATTGGCTAAGAAATTTGAAGCTTGTCCTGAACCTTGAACATATAGGATATGTTCTAGATTCAAATGTTCCTGGTCCCTTACCTCCAGAGGCCACACAAAAGGAACATGATACTTTGGACAAGTGGAAGGAGCATGATATGAGAGCTAAGTGTTACATGCTTGCTTCCATGAGTAATGAGTTACAGAAGCAACATGAGAACATGCAGTGCAGTGAGATCCTCCTTCACCTACAAGAATTGTATGGTGAGCACAGCGAGAATGGTAGGTATGAGATATCTAGACAGCTATTCCGGTATGAGGATGTCGAGGGACGAGAATGTTGGGGATCATGTCCACAAGATGATTCGGTGATTGAGCAATTGGAACATCTTGACTTCAACATGGATTTCCAACTACAGACAATTTGATCCTTGATCCCTTCACGAGTCTTTTGGGAATTTTGTGACAAATTTCCATATGACTAAACAGGAATGCACCTTAGGTAGTTTACTCAACATCTGGTTATTGCCCAAAAGAATATGCCGGGCAATAAAGGGAAAGAGGTAGCTTTGGTTGCATCTTCTTACTGGAAAGTCCAACAAGAAGAAGGGCAATAAGAAAAAGAAACCTCAGATTCCTGGTCCTTCCAAGAAAATAGCTAAACAGAAAAGGAAGACCAAAGCTGACAAAGGCAAAGGAAAGTGTTTCCACTGCCAATAGGAAAGTGTTTCCATTGCCAGTAAGAAAGTGTTTCCACTGGCCAGAGTATAGTAATCTAAATGAATGCAATGCCATGGTGAAAACCAACTCAAGTTCAAAATATATTTGGCACTTAAGGTTATGTCATGTTGCAGATGATAGGATTACAAAACTGGAGAAAATGGGGATTTTATCCTCATTGGGCTCTGAGCCTACTCCAACTTGTGAATCTTGCCTTCAGGGCAAAATGACTAGATCACCCTTTGTTGGACAAGGGCTAAGAGCTGAAAATATTTTGGAGCTAATACATAGTGATGTATGTAGACCATTTAAAGAAATGGCTAGAGGGGGTTTTCATTATTTTATTACCTTTACTGATGATAAATCAAGGTTTGGGTATTTGTATTTGATGAAATACAAACATGAATCTTTTGAAAAGTTCAAAGAATTTAAATCAAGTAGAAAATCAAACAGAAAGAGTATTAAAGCTCTTCGATCGATCGTGGAGGTGAATATTTAAATCTTGAATTTGATGAATACTTGAGAGAGCATGGCATTGTTTCTCACCGACTCCTCCAGAACGCCACGGTGAATGGTGTATCTGAAAGGAGAAATCATACCCTATTGGATATGGTACGTAGTATGATGAGCTATCTTGATATGCCAATCTTCTTTGGGGATTTGCATTAGAATCACTTTGTATATTCAGATAGGATTCCATCAAAATCGCTTTCTTCCACACCTTATGAGATATGGCATGGAAGAAAACCAAGTCTTAAGCATGTTAAGATTTGGGGTTGTCCACTTATATCAAAAAGTGAACAACGATAAATTGGAGACCGGATCGTAAAAGGTCGATTTGTTGGATATCCAAAAGATAGTTTTGGATATTATTTTTATTTGCCTACTTCACAAAAGGTTGAGATAAGTAGAGATGCCACATTTCTTGAACAACAGTTTGTTCAAGAAGGAGGCAAAGGAAGGTAAATAAGTTAGAATTGGAGAATTCTGACCAACCAACAGATCAGATGGATATAGATCCATCTAGTCAACCAATACCCGTTGATGAAACATCTACAGCTGTTCCTCGTAGAACAACCAGGGTATCTCACCCACCAGTGAGATATGGTTTTCTTCATGAAGAAGAAAAAGAGTTGTCTACTCGTGAAGAAGTGGATCATGGAGATGATCCACTTACCTATGAAGAAGCTATATCAGATATAGACTCTTCACAATGGATTGATGCTATGAAATCCGAGATTGATTCCATGTATAAGAATCAAGTTTGGGATCTTGTTGACCCACCTAAAGGTATTATACCTATAGGGAACAAATGGGTTTTCAAGAAGAAAATTGGTTCTGATGGAAAGGTAGAGACCTATAAGGCAAGGCTAGTAGCGAAAGGGTTTCGCCAAAGGCAAGGAATCGACTATGAGGAGACTTTCTCTTTGTTGCCATGCTTAAATCAATTAGGATTTTATTAGCAATAGTGCATACTATGATTATGAGATTTGGCGGATGGATGTCAAAATGACTTTTCTCAATGGATACATTGAAGAAAACATTTTCATGGAACAACCTAGGGGATTTGAATCCCAAGATGGTTCCAAGGTATGCAAGCTAAAGCGATCCATTTATGGGTTGAAACAAGCTTCGAGGAGTTGGAACATCCGTTTTGATGAAGCCATTAAATCCTTTGGTTTTATCAAAAATGAGGATGAGCCATGTGTATATAAGAAGGTTAGTGACAGTGCTATCACTTTCCTTGTCTTATATGTGGATGACATACTGTTGATGGGTAATGACACGGGTATGTTGACGACTATAAAGGTATGGTTGTCAAATACATTCTCCATGAAAGACTTAGGGGAGGTAACCTATATTCTTGCAATTCGCATCTATAGAGATAGAGCGAAAAGAATAATTGGTTTATCCCAAAGTCTATACTTGGAAAAGGTGTTAAAGAGGTTTAACATGCTTGATTCCAAGAGAGGATTGTTACAGTGAGACATGGTATCCATCTTTCTAAAGAGATGTCTCCAAAGACACTGAAGAAAGAGATAAGATGGCCAGATTCCATATGCTTGGCTATTGGAAGTTTAATGTATGCAATGTTATGTACTAGGCGGATATCGCATATCTCGTTAGTTTGACTAGCGGTATCAATCCAATCCAGTTTGGAACATCTGGATAGTCACAAGAATATTCTTAAGTACTTGAGAAGAACTAAGGATTTATTCTTGATTTATGGAGGTGGAGACTTGCAATTGGATGGTTATACCGATTCGATTTCCAATCGATATCGATGATAGAAAGTCTACCTCTGGATATGTGTTCATTTGTAATGGAGGTGCGATCGGTTGGAAGAGTTCCAAATAGAGCACGCATTGCAGATTCCACTACAGAGGTGAGTATATTCTTTGCATCGATGTCGCAAAGGAAGCTGTTTGGATAAAGAAGTTCATGACAGAACTTACAGTAGTTCCTTCTATTGAGTCAGCAGTTCCACTACACTGTGACAATAATGGAGCAGTCATACAGGCTAAGGAACTAAGGTCTCACTCAAAATCCAAACACATAGAAAGGCACTACCACATTATCAGATATATAGTTGGGCAAGGCGATATAGCCATGCAGAAAAATAACATCAGCTAAAAAATCCAGCTGATCCATTCACTAAGCCTATGTTACAGACTTAGTTAGATCGACATCTTGAGAAGATAGGTCTAAGATATTGTAATGAATGGCTCTAGTGCTAGTGGGAGATTGTTAGTAGTATGCCCTAGAGCATATCATTTAGTATGTATCTTGTACATATTTTTATTAATAAAAGGCATTTCCACTTTTCTGTTTACATAATATATTTATGTGCAATAGAAAAGGTCCATTGATATTTTGTTAGAAATATTATTCTTAAGTTGTTAAGAATATGAGTGACAATATTTCTAGCACGAAGTATCATAAATAGGTTCACAATCGAGGATACTTCATAATAAGGACATGACTTATCCAGAAAGATTGTATTCATGTTTGTTCCCAAGTTATTTATATGAGATATAAATAAGATGGAATGGTGAGTCTCATGCCATATAACAAACATGATAGGCACTTATAAATGATAAGTAGGCCGAACCAGTGACACTTATGATAAGCACATGGAGTTTACTCTTGTCAATGTTTTGTCGTAAATCATATCAGTGCATATAATCTTTAGACCTGAGATAGCACAGTTATCTTGTATATAGGTAGTTTGAGTTTGATACTGCTTTCATACTTGTACTGTGTATGGGTATATGGGCATGTGTTGGCTCCTACTAGTTATATATGGAGGTAGGTGTTGATCAAGATGGAATCTGTTCCTCTAAGTAAATAGAGATAAAATCCTATGTTCATTTAATTGTTCTTGATGTTTCAAGTTCTGCCAGACAGATAGATTTATTCGAAAAAGAGTTTCTGATGAGAAAATCTTTTTAATCAAGAACTGGAATTAAAAGAGAACATAATATTCATAGAAAATGGAGTTTGACATAAACCATGACTCCAGCTTGAGTTGGGATTTTGTAACAGAGAGATTCTAGTGCATGGTAACATATGATTATAGGTTCATTTAAGGTAAACCTTATTACTAATTGGGTGGCCATGGCATGCTATGCTAGGTGTTAACCATGGTCTATGAGGTTCATAAAATGATTTAGAGAAATCATTTATGGTAAGAAAGAGTTCTGATGATATTAAGAGTTGATATCATGTCTCATTGCCAATTAGTGATGAGCCTAGTAAGTCACACACATACACAAGTTATCACCTAATTAAATATGATTTAATTAATTAATTAAAGAGTTTAATTGATTAATTAAATAGGTTTGGTTTGCAATTAGTTTGCAAAGTCCCTAGCATGACTTGAAACCAAATCTAGATTATTGGATGTATAATATAAGTTAAATTTATATTTAAAGTGTTTAAATATGAATTTAATTAATGAGAAATTAATTAATAGAGATTAATTAATTTATTTATATTTGATATAAATTAATTAGAAGAAGAAAAATAATTATTTTGGGTTGAGAACTCAAAATTAAGACACAGGGGCATTTTGGTCATTTTGTAGTGTGACACGTGGCACCATGAGATGGTGACACATGGCATAACACATAAGCTTGCCAAATGTTTTTTAATCATGTAAGATGATTAAAATCAAGATTACATATAGGTTTGACACTTGGCACAATGTAATTGGGTCACTTAAACCTAGAGCTAATCAAAGGGTGACATGTGGCAAGGGTTTAATGTGTTAACCTAGCTATTTAAGTGTTGTTATGAGAAAATAAAATACAACCAGCAGCCACACTCCTTGGTCACGCCATTTTGCAGCCCTCCCTCTATTCTTCTTCATCTCTCATCAATTCAAAGAGATTAGCCATCAATCTCTTGAATTAAGAACACTAGAAATTGTTTCTAGTGTCCTGTTTACATCTTTAATCTCTTAAAAGGCAGAACTTGAATTTCTAATTAATAGAAAAGTCTTTAGAAGCTGTTCAAGGGCTGCCATAGGTGTTCTTGGTGTGGACAAGCTAGAGGGACAACATCTGGTGTCCTGAAGACGAATCTCAAAGGCGCAGACACGCTGCAGTGCATCAAGAGGTTAGTGTAATCGCTCTTGATTTAATCTAGGGTTCTAAAATTAATCTGATTAATTTTAAAATCTTAAATGGCAAATACAGATCCAAAAACATATTAAAAGAGTTTTAATATGTTGTTTATCATTGAAATCAAATAGATAAAAATAAATCTTGCATGATGCATGTGACCCTAGGTGAAAATTTTTGAATTCAATGGTATAAACTTGTGTTTTTCACGCTTCCGTTCCTTCAGATTCGACCTCCCCGACCATAGGGAGTTAGAATCTGATTCGACCTCCCCGACCATAGGGAGTTAGAATCACTTCGAATATGACCCTTTCGGATTAGTCTTGCATAGTTAGTGAGATAAACAAAGATTTTTTAGATACAGCGTGGTTTTTGAGATACAACATGGTTTTTGAGACACAGAATGTTTTTGAATAGTAAAGAATTGTGATTTCAGTTATGATTTATGAATAATTGATTTTGTTGGAACTACCTTAAATGGTTAGTCATGATTTGATAAATTGAATTTCGTGATCAAAGTCATTTCATACAAATGATTTACATTATTGGCAATGAATATTTTGAGTTTTGGAATTTGATGAGTATTCAGATTTCCAAATTATTTGCTGTAAATTTTGTCAATATATATTGTACTATGTTTTAAATTATAGTTGTGCACCACTGAGTTCACCACTCAGTGATAGCTTTGTATGCTGTCGCAGGTAAGAAGAGCATAGAGCAGTGAGTAAGTTTCTTTGAAGACACATTCAGATCAGCTCCAGGTATATCATAGGTATACCCATGTACATAGGTTTTGATGTATGCATGTAATAATATGTATGTAAATTATTTGATCAGTTGTATAAAAACTCTTGTAAAATATTTTGGTATGTAATTAAATATAAATTATTGTAAAGATAAATTTGGGATTTCATTTATCTGAATAGTTTTGTAATATTAATTTTAAGTCTTGTAATCAATGAAATGTTTCTTTTATAAGGAGATTGATTTGATTATTGAGATTTGAATTATGGATTCAAATGAAGTTATTGAAGTTGTATTTGAGAAAACATAGTGGGAGTGTGTTCTTTGCAGGTTTTGAAGAACTGTTTTCTCAAAATACAACCGACACTTTGCCGAAAATTGGAAAAAAAATTTTATAGCACCAAATTTTAATCGATGATTTAAATTTCATGAAAATTGTTTTAAAATCCCTTGTAGTATATTTAATGAATTATCAGAAGGCGAAGTACGGTAATTCATTAGGTGTACTACGGGATCATGTTACATCTTACAGGGGAGTAAGGTGTGACATGTTTTGTGGTATCAGAGCAATGGTTTTAAAGTAAATTTCGAACTGTGAATTTGAAATCTTTTTGTCGGTAACTACAACTGCTCAAATGTTTGATACATACAGTACATTTACATCATAAATATGAACTATTGGAGAGGAATCTCCTTATGTTGGTTGTACAGGAATAGAAAATCTTGTGAAAAGGATATGGAAGAGAAGAATGAGACAATAGAATAGTCCGTGATGGCAGATGTACAAGTTGAGGCCCCAACTCCACAAAGTGTCAAAGGCCCGACTGTACCAGTTTTACTAGTACAAATTACTGCACAAATGGCCCAGCAAATGGCCACTTTCTTCCAATAAATGGCTGATAATCTGTCAGCCCAAGCCCAAGTACAGACCCAACCCCCACAAGGGCAACATGAAATGGAGAAGAGGGAGAAAACTATGGGTCAGAACTCGAGCAGCAATTTAGGGAAGAGAAAAGAATTTGAGGAACCCCGAGCTCAGAGATATAACCGAGGCGGATCATTAGGGCAGAGAACACCAAGATCTAATCGTCGAACAATCAGAAGTTCCTATTCTGCCCGTTTCTGCCATGTTTGTGGTAAGCTACATGGAGGTATTTGTCGTAAGGCCTCTGGAGCCTGCTACAATTGTGGAAAACTTGGACACTTTGCTAAAGATTGTACTAGAGCACCTCGATCTACTCTCCGGAGTCCACAGACCGTTAGTCAGAGTCGAGATAGAAATAGAGTTGGTACTCCTCACCACTATAACACAGTGAATCAACTCGAATATAGTAGCGCACCAGTCAGAGCGTCCACTATGCGCCAAGGAGAAAGAGCAAAAACTTCGGATGTAGCTACTGGTAAGTTCTTAATTTTTGAAAGAAACAATGAGTTATTATTTGATCCCAGCACTACTTATTTATATGTTAGTGTTAGAATTCTATGTTTTGTTGCCATTTCTTTACAGGGGAATAAATTTTGATGCGTTAGTGACTAGTCTTTTAGGATCAAAACTACAATAACAAGTATGATTGACATTAATTTTGGAAGAATTGTTAGATAAAAGTATTTTCTAACATACCATAAATTATAAAGCTAATTGGTGAGCTTATTTAATGTAAGGCAAGAGGACCTAAAAGTGAGTTACAGTAATAGAATTGCTCTAGATGAGGGCAAAGATGTTACTGTTAGTAATTATTAATGGATATTGTAATTAGAATCGATTTAGGATATTAGTGGATTCGAGAAAGATAAGATGTTAGAAAACCTAGTCCATGAGGTTATAACGTAGTGACTATGTAATGTTCTCAATGTTTGTATTGTAAGCTGCAGATTACAGTACCGACACGGGATTATTGTGTAGAGCTACGTGCTTCCTCGTGATACAATAAATTAAGAATATTTGTAAATAATCTATAAATTAATACAGTTGCACCCGAATAGAGTACTATTGCGGGAAATAAATGTGAAAATTCTAGTAAGAAATTTAAAACTTTAGAACTAGCCTATCAAACGACTACACTTGTAAGGTAGCTAGAGTCAGTGACTCAGTTACATTAATGTGAATTACCTGTACCACAGTAGTTGCTATAAGCTTAGAGATATCAGTACGACGTGTCATCCTCAGACGGATGGACAGTCGAAATAAGTGATTCAGGTAAATTTTGAAACTCATTGAGTTTCTATAAATAATGAAATGAAATGATAATAATAACTTGTAATATGTGATAAGCCCTCAAGAATATACTAAGAACTTGTGTCATTGAATCCGAGGGGAGATGGGACAGATACATCCAACTAACAGAATTTGTATACATTAATAAGTGTCAAGCTAGCATACAAGTGGCACCCTATGAAACATTGTAAGGGAACAGATAACTATGGATTTTATGATGAGACTTCCGAGGACACAGAATAGTCATGATGCAGTATGGGTTATAGTTGATAGACTAACCAAGTCTGCTCACTTTTTGCCAGTCCAAATGGACTATAGCTTGGGAAGATTGGCCAAATTGTACATAAATGAGATTGTAAAACTGCATGGAGTGCTAGTATTGATTGTATCAAGCAGAGATCCTAGGTTCACTTCTAGATTTTGGGGTAGTCTTCAGAGAGCCCTAGGAACTAGATTGAACTTCAGCACCCCATTCCACCCACAGATAGATGGCCAGTCTGAGAGGGTAATTCAGATATTGGAGAATATGCTACGGGCTTGTGTGATTGAGTTTAAAGGTAGTTGGGATACACACTTGCCTTTGATTGAGTTTGCTTATAACAACAGCAACCAATCAAGCATTGGAATGCCTCCATATGAAGCTTTGTATGGCAGGAAGTACAGAACTCCCCTATGTTAGGATGAAGTAGGTGAAAGGAAGATGATTGGGCTAGAAATTGTTCAGCAGACAGAGGAAAAGATTAGATTGATCAGAGATAGACTCAAGGCTGCATCAGACCATCAGAAGTCCTATGTTGGTCTGAAGAGAAGAGATATTGAATATGCAGTGGGTGATAAGGTATTCCTCAAAGTTTCTCCTTGGAAGAGGATTATGAGATTTGGCAAAAAGGGGAAACTGAGTCCTTGTTTCATCAGACCATATGAGATTCTAGAAAGAGTGGGTCCTTTGGCATATCAGTTGGCATTAACTCCAGAGTTAGCAAGGATACACAGTGTCTTTCATGTGTTCATGTTAAGGAGGTACAGATCTGACCCATCTCATGCACTATCAGTTGAAGAGATTGAGGTAAATCCAGACCTCTCATATGATGAAGAACCCATAGAAATTCTGGCTTATGAGGTGAAGCAGCTAAGGAACAAACAGATACACCTGGTTAAAGTGCTGTGGAACCATCATTCAGGCCAGGAAGCTACTTGGGAACGTAAAGAGGATATGAGTAGACAGCACCCACAGCTATTCAGAGACTAATGCCAGGTAAAATTTCGAGACGAAATTTTTTTAAGGGGGGGAGAATTGTAATAACCCTAAGTTCTGTGGTGCGTTCTACTGTTCCAGTGACCAGTGTTGTCCGGACAGCTAGGATGCCTAGAACTACACTTAGATATGAGTGAGGAGACATAAAATAATGAAATACAAGAAAAGAAAATACAAGAAAAACAAAGGAAAAATAATAGCAAATAAATGTAACCAAGTTAAACGATCCGAGAACCCTAGCGATGGGTAACCGCACCGGGAAGTCGCAACGTGGACCGTTGACTAGCCCTGGACCGCGGGAAACCCTGAAAAATATTTTTTAGGACTTAAATAGACACCTATTGAAGTATAAATACCATTAGAAATATCAAAGAAAAATTAATTAATTAGTACAAAGAAAAGTGAGAAATCGAAAAATGGACAAAACCCGGTGTTACCGAAAAATCGGGAATGCAACCTGAACAGGGGCATTGTGGTCATTTGACACCTAGAGTTCTCTTTTGACCTTAATGTCCATTAAAAATACATGATATTAAACTTGAAAAATGTCATGAAAAATTAAATTGGTGGTACATTAATTAAATAGCAAAAGTAAGGGGTTAAATGTGGGAATTTGAGAATTTAAGATTAAATAAATATTAAACTTCACTTAGTGGTCCACTAACTCCCTTAAGTGGACCATTAACCTTCATTTTGGATAGAAATAATCCATCTTCTTCAACCTCCCAAAGTCCAGCCGAAATGCTCTTGAAAGAATCCTCCATGGCCAATGTCACACCCTACCCCTCTGTAAGGCATAACATGATCCCGTAGTATACCTAATGAATTACCAACTCCGTCTACTGATAATCCATTAAATACACTACAAGGGATTTTAAAAACTTTTCTTACTTCTTTTACAGTGGTGAGCACTATTTACAGGTGTTAAAAACTTTTATGAACTGAAGTGAAACAGCTAACTCATTTGGATTATTTGAAATTTCTGTAAAAATTTTGGCAGAGTGCCATCTGTATTTTGGATAAAATAGTTCTTCAGAAAACCTGTAAAAGCACTTCAATATATTTCCAAGTCTCAACTTCAACATTTTTCTCAACACAACATATTTCTCAAGTCAAATTCACAGTAATTTTTCAAGGACTGAGATAGAGAAAATATAATACAATTTTTACAAGTCAAAATATCTCATAATTTACTTTACAACTTCAATGTACAATTTTAATTTACAACTGCTCAAAACCAACAACAATATGTACATACAGTGAACATGCATTACATTACAAAATACAAAATATTGGTATACTCATTATACCCGGTAGTCTCTCGCTGGAGGTACTAGCAGCCTAGTCTGCTTTGACTGTCATCTGTCTACCTGCGACAGCAATAAAAAGCTATCGCTGAGACAATGTCTCAGTGGTGCACAACATTAACCAAATACAATTTAAATCACAATTCATAAATCATATAAATAATGGATACTTAAAACCATAGTTAATTTCAAGACAATAATTGTCAACCAGAATTTAAACTCCATTTCTCAATATCACAATAAATTTCAATAAGTCAGATCATGGTTGAATTCAAAAGACAGTATATGTCAATAAGAGTTTAAATTCATTTCACAATCTCACAATACATATTAATAAATCACACACAGCTTTGATCATGTTCCCAAGTTCAATTCATCCCAAAAGCCGATGGCTAATGAGGTATTCAATTCATCCCAAAAGTCAATGACTAATGAGGAATAACATAGCTAGCTAGCAAAACTTTGAGTACTCATTCTATTCGTCCTCAACAGGCACACACCTCAACACTTCAGCCAGAGAGGGAATTCAATTCATCCCACTAGACAAGCTAGCGAGGAATACAATCAATGTACATGATAGCTGTGGTTTCAAACCAATTACAGTGCTTTTCAATCAATAAGTATCCATCAAATATCTTTCAAATCATTTTTCACAATTTCACAACTTAAAACAATAATATGCAAATAGTCATAATTTATTTCAATTGAAAATAATTCAAAAGAAATAGTTGTTGTGCACAAACCTCTGATAACTGTCTCCGGGTCTGGACTCAGTATTTCCTTCCCTTTTCCTGAGTCTTTGGTAACTAAGAAATACAATTTGAAGTGTTTCAGTACTAAATTAAACTGTCTCTAACGATAATGTTTGATAAGTAATTCACTGAAGGCTATTATTTACTCAATCACCTAATATACCGACCCTCGATGCGTTTTAGGTAAATTAGGTTTTAGTGTCATTAATATGTCACATTCGATAGGGTTTTAGGATTGGTACGTTTTACCAAACTCATTTCTATGTATACTGCGTTTCCTTGCATTTTATTGCAAATTGCTGGATTCCGAGATACTAGTTTGACCTAGTCGGACGACCTAGTTTCCTCAGTTTTCGGGTTTCGGTCAAAACTACAAACTTGTAGATCTATGTCTTATTGCACGCGGGGAAAAATTTCAGGTCAATCCGAGTTATGTAGACCAAGTTATGGTCATTATACTATTGCTGGTCAAATGGCATCAAATTAGGTCAATTTTAGGTCAATTTGGTCAACTTTGGTTCGGCCAGTTTTTAGACCCGAACTTGTGCAAGCTTTTTGACTTGCTTATGGTCATTTCTGGGCTTTGGTGTCTTCATAAGACTTGTAGGTATGGGTCTTAACTATTCATGGTTAAACTTTCAGGTCAATTGGACCTGTTTTGAGTGAGTTATGGCCTAAACACTAACTGCTGCCCAATTGGTCAGTTTTCAGGTTTCAATTGCACTTAATCCGAATTGGTCATTTTCTTATGTCACCTTGCAAGCAGAATTTTGGTATGCTTTCTCAATGAAAGTTGGCACATTTTGTGCCTAGTTTCACCTCCAATTGGTCTCATACCAATTGATGTTACACATTTAAAGTTATTGACTAAAATGCATACTGCCCTTAACTACCTTACTTAAACATACCTCAATTACACACTTACATTACTATATGTCCACTTCCCTTACCAATTATGTTCTGGCTCATTACCAAAACCATATTCCACTTTACATTAACATCACTTTGGGAAGATTACAAACATCCTTAATACACCAATTAAAACTCACATTTACAAAGTCTAAGTACAATCACATATACACCTAAACCTTACTAGTTCTTACATACAATTTACACAATCAATCTATATACATATCCATCAACCTTAATGTCAATATTTCTGCCAACACCTTCATGAACACATACATTTATCCAAGAATCCCAAGGCTGCCGAAAAGCTTCCTCAACACCAAAGTGTCCTACAATTCATCAATTTCCATCCAAGTGCAAAAATCACCATATACATATGGAATAATTTACTAGGATATTAAATCACCATAACCAACATCATTTCTCATCAAATATATGCACAAATATTTCATCAAATACATAACTCCATGGCTGTCCAAAATGAACATATCAATAGCTTCTCAAACTTGAAATTTTTCTTCACAAAACCAACACCCATAACATGAACACAAAGTTTAACAAAGCAATCTTCCAAAATACAAACTTACCTTATGGTTGGAACTTGCCAAACCTTGATTAAACTTCTTGATTTTGGTATCAAGCTCTTCCTTATGATGTGTAGACAATCTTTAATGAAGGAACCTAAGTGATTAGAAGTGAAGTGAGGGGTTAGATGAAGCTTGCATGAAAACGGCAATGGTGGTTTCTCCTTTCCTTCAATTCGGCTAGGTTTAGTGAAATGAAGAAGATGAAGTTTCTGCTTGGTATAGTGGACTTACATCTGCCCCACTATGTTTCTATTTTATTCCTTTAGTGGCCCACTCACTCAAATTTAATTATATAATAAGCTTACATGTGTTATTTACACATTTTTCACTCCATTTTTGGCTATTTGTATTTAGTACCCCCAATTTAATTTTTCATTTTATTTTCTAAGTGTAATATTATTTATTTTTAGTGGACATTTAGTTCAAAAGACAATTCGAGATGTCAAATGACCATAATGCCCCTGTTCGGATTGCATTCCCAATTTTTCGGTAACACCGGGTTTTGTCTGTTTTTCGATTTCTCACTTTTCTTTGTACTAATTATTTAATTTTTCTTTGATCTTCCTAATGATATTTATTCTTCAATAAGGGTCTATTTAAGTCCTAAAAATTTTTTCCAGGGTTCCCCGCAGTCCAGGGTTAGTCAACAGTCCACGCCGTGACTTCCCAGTGCGATCACCCATCGCTAGGGTTCCCGGCTCGCTTAACTTGATCACATTTCTTTGCTATTATTTTTCCTTTGTTTTTCTTGTATTTTCTTTTCTTTTATTTCATTATTTTATGTCTCCTCACTCATATTGAAGTGTAGTTCTAGGCATCCTAGCTGTCCGGACAACACTGGTCACCGGAGCAGCGGAACGCACTACCGAACTTAGGGGTGTTACAATTCTCTCCCCCTTATATAAATTTCGTCTCGAAATTTTTACCAGGTATTAGTCTCTGAACAGCTGTGGGTGCTGTCTCCTCATATCCTCTTCACGTTCCCAAGTAGCTTCTTGGCCTGAATGATGGTTCCACAGCACTTTAACCAGGTGTATCTGTTTATTCCTCAGCTGCTTCACCTCATATGCCAGAATTTTTATGGGTTCTTCCTCTTATGAGAGGTCTGGATTTACTTCAATCTCTTCAACTGATAGTACATGAGATGGGTTAGATCTGTACCTCCTTAACATGGACACATGGAAGACGCTGTGTATCCTTGCTAGCTCTGGAGGTAATGCCAACCGATATGCCAAAGGACCCACTCTTTCCAGAACCTCATATGGTCCGATGAAACGAGGACTCAGTTTCCCCTTTCTGCCAAATCTCATAATCCTCTTCCAAGGAGAAACTTTGAGGAATACTTTATCACCCACTGCATACTCAATATCTCTTCTCTTCAGATCAACATAGGACTTCTGACGATCTGATGCAGCCTTGAGTCTATCTCTAATCAATCTGATCTTTTCCTCTGTCTGCTGAACAATTTCTGGCCCAATCATCTTCCTTTCACCTACTTCATCCCAACATAAGGGAGTTCTGCACTTCCTGCCATACAATGCTTCATATGGAGGCATCCCAATGCTTGATTGGTAGCTGTTGTTATAAGCAAACTCAATCAAAGGCAAGTGTGTATCCCAACTACCTTTAAATTCAATCACACAAGCCCGTAGCATATCCTCCAATATCTGAATGACCCTTTCAGACTGGCCATCTGTCTATGGGTGGAATGCTGTGCTGAAGTTCAATCTAGTTCCTAGGGCTCTCTGAAGACTACCCCAGAATCTAGAAGTGAACCTAGGATCTCTGTCAAATACAATTGATACTGGCACTCCATGCAATTTTACAATCTCATATATGTATAATCTGGCCAATCTTTCTAGGCTATAGTCCATCCGAACTGGCAAAAAGTGAGCAGACTTGGTCAATCTGTCAACTATAACCCATACTGCATCATGACTACTCTGTGTCCTTGGAAGTCCTGTAACAAAATCCATAGTTATTCATTCCCATTTCCACTCTGGTACTGACAAAGGATGTAACAAACCAGCTGGAACTTGATGTTCTGCCTTTACTTGCTGACAAGTTAGGCATTTGGAAACAAACTCAGCTATATCCCTTTTCATACCCATCCACCAATAATGCTCTTTCAGCCCTCTGTACATTTTAGTTCCACCAGGGTGCATAGCAAATGGAGACTCATGTGCTTCCTTCATAATGATCTGTCTCAATTCAGCATCATTAGGAACGCACATTCTGCCCTGATGTAGCAATAAACCATCATCTCTCACGGAGAATTCAGGTTTCTTGCCCTGCTGGACTTCTTTCGGAGCTTCCGATATTTTTCATCACTCGAGCACCATTCGACCGATCAATCAACACCGGCTGTACATGCTAAGCAACTACCGCATCGCCCTCATCATCAATCTCTAAACCGCATCTTTGGCTTTCAATTCACATACCATGGACAAAGGAGAAACTCTGAGACTTGCCATAGTCTTGCGACTTAAGGCGTCAGCCACCACATTTGCTTTCCCTGGTTGATAGTCTATTAAGCAATCATAGTCTTTAATGAGTTCTAACCATCTCCTCTGCCTCAAATTCAATTCCTTCTGGGTGCCCAAATACTTCAAGCTCTTGTGATCTGTGTAAATGTAGCATTTCTCTCCATACAAATAGTGTCTCCAGATCTTCAGAGCAAAAACAATAGCTGCTAACTCCAGATCATGTGTTGGGTAATTCCTCTCATGCGGTTTCAGCTGGCGTGATGCATAAGCAATGGCATTCCGATCTTGCATCAGTACACAGCCTAACCCATTGTGAGAAGCATCACTATAAACTGTGTATTCTTTACCCGGAGTAGGTAAAGTGAGAACTGGAGCTTCAGTCAAACACCTCTTCAACTCATCAAAACTCTGCTGGCATTTATCTGTCCACTGAAATTTTACATCTTTCCGAAGCAGTTTGGTCAGTGGAGAAGATAACATAGAAAATCCCTTCACAAACTGACGGTAATATCCAGCTAAACCTAAAATCGAATTCGTGATGTTCTGGGCGGTTTCAATTAAGGATAGCTTCTACCTTGCCGAATCTACCTTGATCCCTTCAGCTGACACAACATGTCCCAAAAAGGAGATTTCTTTCAGCCAAAATTCACATTTCGACAACTTGGCGTATAGCTGTTTCTCCCTTAAAGTCTGCAGTACAATCCGCAGATGTCTGTCATGCTCCTCTGCATTCCTCGAGTATATCAAAATGTCATCAATAAACACCACCACAAATTGATCAAGATATGGTCTGAAGAGAGTGTTCATCAGATCCATAAAAGCAGCTGGAGCATTTGTTAACTCGAATGGCATTACTAGAAACTCATAGTGGCCATACCGAAGTTCAAAGCGCTTTTGGAATACTCTGCTCTTGCACCTTCAACTGATAATAACCAGATCGCAAATCAATTTTGGAGAATACAGCTGCACCCTTCAACTGATCAAACAGATCATCAATGCGAGGCAATGGATATCTGTTCTTTATTGTCACCTTATTCAACTGTCGGTAGTCAATACATAAGCGGAGAGTACCATCCTTCTTCTTAACAAACAACACTGGTGCTCCCCAAGGTGACACACTAAGGCGGATGAAGCCCTTTTCAAGTAGTTCTTGCAACTGTATCTTCAACTCCTTCAACTCTGCTGGTGCCATTCTGTATGGCATTATGGAGATTGGATCCACACCCAGCATAACATTAATTTCAAACTGCACTTCTCTTTCTGGAGGTAATCCTGGCAATTCATCAGGAAACACATCTGGAAAGTCATGTACTGTAGGGATGTCCTTCAATGCTGGACTCCCCACTTGGGTGTCTACCACATGTGCCAAGTAGGCTTCACACCCCTTTCTGATCATCTTTCTGGCTAGTGCCTTTCCCCATGTATTACCACATCATTGTACTGAGAAAGGCCAAAAGTGACTGTCTTCAGCCTACAGTCAATCATGGCATGATGCCTAGCTAACCAATCCATGCCCAAGATGATATCATAATCTCTAAAGGGCATTTCAATGAGATCGGACAGAAAGGTGTGTCCTTAGATCACCAAAGGACAATCTCTATACATCCTATTAACCCTGACTTCCTGTCCTAGTGGACTTGTTACTAGCACCTCAAAGTCCATTTTTGTACATGGAACAGCAATGCAATCAATGATGCTAGCACTCACATAAGAATGGGTAGAGCCCGGATCAAATAACACAAACACATTTTGGTTAAAAGTTGAGAAGGTACCAGCCACAACATCAGATGTCTCGGCCTCTTCCCTCTGTCTCATTGCATACATTCCGACTGCAGCACTGCCTTGCTCGATTGTTTCATCGTGCCTTGGCCGTCTTGGCTACCTCTACCCCGCCTCTACCTCACTGGGTGGTTGTGAACTTCTAGTGACAGTGGCTCGAATCGACCCTTCTGCAGTAGTAGGAGGTGGTCCAACTCTGCGATCATCGGTGCAGTCCTTGGCAAAGTGTCCTGTGCCTCCACAGCTTATAACAGCTCCAATAGTCTTATAGCATATCCCACCATGATTTTTTCCACAAGTTTCACATTGGCGGGAGGGTAGGAACTTCGGTACTCACGACCAGATAAGGAGGTCTCATCCCGAATATCTTCCCTACTGCATTTCTTGCCACCTCCGCCATGTCCCCATAGTTCTTCCTCTTCCCAAGATGACCACCGGGACTCGTTTCATCGACTTTCCTTCTTTATCTGTCTTCTCTGATTTCTTTTTCTCAGGAGCAGTCTCAATCTCAATTCTTTCCAACTCTAGGGCTTGAGAAATAAGTTCAGAGAAGTTAGTGTGTTTGAAGCCGACTACTTATACTCTGATACTGGGCTTCAAGCGTTTCAAACCTCTTGCATCTCTCCCTGCTGGTAGAGAGTAGACTCACTGCATAATGGCTAAGGCGGGAAAATTCTCTTTCATACTCAGCCACTGATCTGCCCCCCTGTTTCAGACTTAGGAACTCTTGCAGCTTCTAGTCTACATAAGCATCAGGGACATATTTCTGTCTGAATTCCCTGAGAAAGTCATTCCATGTTAATACTGTTGTTTCTACCAGACTGTGGGGAATGGTTTTCCACCAGTCATAAGCATCCCCCTGTAGCAAAGACACTGAGTATTCAAATCTGAGCTCTTCCGTGCAATGCAATTTCTTGAATACCCTATCCATCCTCTCTAACCACTGTTCAGCCTCTAGAGGATCTACTGTCCCTTTGAACTTTGTAGCCCCATATTTCATCAATTTACCATACTGCCTAGTAGGAGACTGTGGTTGTACCACTGGTGTCTGTATTGAGACTTGAGTAGGTACATTACTAGCCATTTGTTGAAACATTGTAGCCATCAGCTGAGCGAACTGAGCAGGAAACTGTGGTACTGCAGGGGCTGGTGCAGCTAAACCACTAACATTATGTATGCCTGGGGCATCCTCTTGAACCTTAGCCTCAATAGATTGATCGACTGAACGATCACCCTCTTCCATAGTCAATGCGAGGATTTTAGATCTCCTGAACAATTAACACAAGGAGATTTCCTCCCGTTAGTGCATATTTATAATGTAATGTACTGTATGTATCAAACAATGATATTGAGCAGTTGTACTATGAAGAAAGAATATTCAAGTAACATGTGAAAACAGAATTTAAAAACTTTGCTCTGATACCACCAAAACATGTCACACCCTACCCCTCTGTATGGCATAACATGATCCCGTAGTATACCTAATGAATTACCAACTCGCTTCATCGATAATCCATTAAATACACTACAAGGGATTTTAAAAACTTTTCTTACTTCTTTTACAGTGGTGAGCACTATTTACAGGTGTTAAAAACTTTTGTGAACTGAAGTGAAACAGCTAACTCATTTGGATTATTTGGAATTTCTGTAAAAATTTTGGCAGAGTGCCATCTGTATTTTGGATAAAATAGTTCTTCAGAAAACCTGTAAAAGCACTTCAATATATTTCCAAGTCTCAACTTCAACATTTTTCTCAACACAACATATTTCTCAAGTCAAATTCACAGTAATTTTTCAAGGACTGAGATAGAGAAAATATAATACAATTTTTACAAGTCAAAATATCTCATAATTTACTTTACAACTTCAATATACAATTTTAATTTACAACTGCTCAAAACCAACAACAATATGTACATACAGTAAACATACATTACATTACAAAATACAAAATATTGGTATACTCATTATACAGTAGTCTCATTGGAGGTACTAGCGACCTAGTCTCACTGTCTGTCTGCTCACTGCGACAAAGAATAAAAGCTATCATTTGAGACAATATCTCAGTGGTGCACAACATTAACCAAATACAATTTAAATCACAATTCATAAATCATATAAATAATGGATACTTAAAACCATAGTTAATTTCAAGACAATAATTGTCAACCAGAATTTAAACTCCATTTCTCAGTATCACAATAAATTTCAATAAGTCAGATCATGGTTGAATTCAAAAGACAGTATATGTCAATAAGAGTTTAAATTCATTTCACAATGTCACAATACATATCAATAAATCACACACAGCTTTGATCATGTTCCCAAGTTCAATTCATCCCAAAAGCCGATGGCTAATGAGGTATTCAATTCATCCCAAAAGTCAATGACTAATGAGGAATAACATAGCTAGCTAGCAAAACTTTGAGTACTCATTCTATTCGTCCTCAACAGGCACACACCTCAACACTTCAGCCAGAGAGGGAATTCAATTCATCCCACTAGACAAGCTAGCGAGGAATACAATCAATGTACATGATAGCTGTGGTTTCAAACCAATTACAGTGCTTTTCAATCAATAAGTATCCATCAAATATCTTTCAAATCATTTTTCACAATTTCACAACTTAAAACAATAATATGCAAATAGTCATAATTTATTTCAATTGAAAATAATTCAAAAGAAATAGTTGTTGTGCACAAACCTCGATAATCGTCTTCCGGTCCGACTCAGATTTCCTTCCCTTTTCCTGAGTCTTTGGCAACTGAGAAACACAATTTGAAGTGTTTCAGTACTAAATTAAACTGTCTCTAACGATAATGTTCGATAAGTAATTCACTGAAGGCTATTATTTGCTCAATCACCTAATATACCGACCCTCGATGCGTTTTAGATAAATTAGGTTTTAGTGTCATTAATATGTCACATTCGATAGGGTTTTAGGATTGGTACGTTTTACCAAACTCATTTCTATGTATACTGCGTTTCCTTGCATTTTATTGCAAATTGCTGGATTCCAAGATACTAGTTTGACCTAGTCGGACGACCTAGTTCCCTCAGTTTTCGGGTTTCGGTCAAAACTACAAACTTGTAGATCTATGTCTTATTGCACGCGGGGCAAAATTTCAGGTCAATCCGAGGTATGTAGACCAAGTTATGGTCATTATACTATTGCTGGTCAAATGGCATCAAATTAGGTCAATTTTAGGTCAATTTGGTCAACTTTGGTTCGGCCAGTTTTTGGACCCGAACTTGTGCAAGCTGTTTGACTTGCTTATGGTCATTTCTGGGCTTTGGTGTCTTCATAAGACTTGTAGGTATGGGTCTTAACTATTCATGGTTAAAATTTCAGGTCAATTGGACCTGTTTTGAGTGAGTTATGGCCTAAACACTAACTGCTGCCCAATTGGTCAGTTTTCAGGTTTCAATTGCACTTAATCCGAATTGGTCATTTTCTTATGTCACCTTGCAAGCAGAATTTTGGTATGCTTTCTCAAAGAAAGTTGGAACATTTTGTGCCTAGTTTCACCTCCAATTGGTCTCATACCAATTGAGGTTACACATTTAAAGTTATTGACTAAAATGCATACTGCCCTTAACTACCTTACTTAAACATACCTCAATTACACACTTACATTACTATATGTCCACTTCCCTTACCAATTCTGTTCTGGTTCATTACCAAAACCATATTCCACTTTACATTAACATCACTTTGGGCAGATTACAAACATCCTTAATACACCAATTAAAACTCACATTTACAAAGTCTAAGTACAATCACATATACACCTAAACCTTACTAGTTCTTACATACACTTTACACAATCAATCTATATACATATCCATCAACCTTAATGTCAATATTTCTGCCAACACCTTCATGAACACATACATTTATCCAAGAATCCCAAGGCCGCCGAAAAGCTTCCTCAACACCCAAGTGTCCTACAATTCATCAATTTCCATCCAAGTGCAAAAATCATCATATACATATGGAATAATTTACTAAGATATTAAATCACCATAACCAACATCATTTCTCATCAAATATATGCACAAATATTTCATCAAATACATAACTCCATGGCTGTCCAAAATGAACATATCAATAGCTTCTCAAACTTTAAATTTTTCTTCACAAAACCAACACCCATAACATGAACACAAAGTTTAACAAAGCAATCTTCCAAAATACAAACTTACCTTATGGTTGGAACTTGTCAAACCTTGATTAAACTTCTTGATTTTGGTATCAAGCTCTTCTTTATGATGTGTAGACAATCTTTAATGAAGGAACCTAAGTGATTAGAAGTGAAGTGAGGGGTTAGATGAAGCTTGCATGAAAACGGCAATGGTGGTTTCTCCTTTCCTTCAATTCGGCTAGGTTTAGTGAAATGAAGAAGATGAAGTTTCTGCTTGGTATAGTGGACTTACATCTGCCCCACTATGTTTCTATTTTATTCCTTTAGTGGCCCACTCACTCAAATTTAATTATATAATAAGCTTACATGTGTTATTTACACATTTTTCACTCCATTTTTGGCTATTTGTATTAGGTACCCCCAATTTAATTTTTCATTTTATTTTCTAAGTGTAATATTATTTATTTTTAGTGGACATTTAGGTCAAAAGACAATTCGGGATGTCAAATGACCATAATGCCCCTGTTCAGGTTGCATTCCCGATTTTTCGATAACACCGGGTTTTGTCTATTTTTCGATTTCTCACTTTTCTTTGTACTAATTATTTAATTTTTCTTTGATCTTCCTAATGATATTTATTCTTCAATAAGGGTCTATTTAAGTCCTAAAAATGTTTTCCAGGGTTCCCCGCAGTCCAGGGCTAGTCAACGGTCCACGCCGTGACTTCCCGGTGCGGTCACCCATCACTAGGGTTCTCGGCTCGCTTAACTTGATCACATTTCTTTGCTATTATTTTTCCTTTGTTTTTCTTGTATTTTCTTTTCTTTTATTTCATTATTTTATGTCTCCTCACTCATATTGAAGTGTAGTTCTAAGCATCCTAGCTGTCCGGACAACACTGGTCATCGGAGCAGCAGAACTGTAACACCCTCCCGGTAGCCACTCCGTACATTTAATTCATTAAATGGGAATTTATGACATCACATGATGTCATTAGTGTACCTTCACCCACTCAAGTGTTGACATATGACATAAACTAATTTAAAAATGGTCAAATGGGCTGGAAAATGGAGAAAAACCAGAATTTCTTTTCTTCTTCATTTCCTTGCCGTGAACCATTCTTCCCTAACCTCCATGGACAAGCTTTTTCAAGCTTGATTTTCCCTAGCTTCCACACCATAAAAGCCCTAGTTGTCTTCACAAAAAATTCACCCCACACCTTGAGGAAGCTTTGGGCAGCAAAAAGAAGTGAAAATAAAGAAGTTTATCAAGCTTGGGAGTTAGCTCCAACAAGGTTAGTGCCATCTTTCTTTTTCTTTCTTTGGATAATCATGTTAAGGCACTAAGTTAGGCTAAGAAATTGTGGGATTTGAAGGGAATTATGCATGCTAGGGTAGAGGTAAATTTTGGCAGCCTATTGGGAGTGGGGATTTGATTGTTTTGATGGGCTTAGAGTGGAATAGAAATGGTGTTTGAAGTGTATATACATATTGATAATGCATTAGTGTGCTTAACTAATGCATGTTGTGTAAATTGAATTGGACATTAGGGTTTTGAGAAGTAAAAATTGATTTGGCTTATGAAACTGTTAAAGAACACTCTAATGGTCAATTAGTGACCATTTGAGGTATGTTGACCATAAATTGGACTGAAAAATGGCATGGCAAAGTGGAGTGGTAGGCTGCCTAAAGACAGCAGAATGGTGACTGAGATTTCAGTCCAATTACACAGCCATAACTTTGGCTGTGTTGGTCCAATTGGTGTTTGGCCAATTGGACATGAAACTAGGATTATAATGGCACATTTTTGCTGAAGAAACCATGCCCAAAAGACCAAAGCAAGAGGACCAAAAGTTGGCCCCAATCCGGACACCTTGCAACTGATTCTGCAGAATGACCAAATGAACAGTAACTGTTCATTTGGCCATAACTCACTGTAGATATGGTCAATTGACCTGAAATTTTTACAGCAATAAGTTAAGACATAAGCAAACAACTTTCATGAAGGAACCTACCCCAAATTATGGCCAGAACCTAACCCAAATGGCAGTGGCAGTCACTGTTCATGTTACTGTAGATATGGTAATTTCTGCAGAATGCACATCCGGCCAGCTGTGGTTTTTGGACCATATCTGGAGCTACAAAACTCCAAATGGAGTGATTCAAAAAAGGAAATTCAACTAGACAAAATAAGGAACAACTTTCATGTTTTACATTTCTTCAAATTCCCACAGCAACAATGTCCAATGGAATAGTGAAGTTGACTCACAAAAACTGAAAATTTTGCTTGTGTTGGTTTAAACTTTGAAATGGTATAAATGCTTAATGCCAACAAGTTTGGAATGCCAAATGTGGTATGTAGGGAGTGCCAAAGTCAATGTACATATTTTTATTCTAAAATTCAACATTTTTGTTGACCAATAAGATGAATAGTGACACTAAAAATTTGAAATTCACAAATTGAAGAATTTAAAAGTTTCAAATGCCCTAGTATACCTAACATGATTGGTTTGGATAGTTTGGCATGCCAATAGGGTTCAGTTAGCAGTACTGCACATGGCAATATGCCATTCTGTGATTTTATGGCTTTTAGCCATTCTGACTTTGTATTGAGCTTTGGCCTTGTGCCTGATATATTCTGACTTGTTATTACATTACATTGCCTGCCGGGAGATGCATATGTGACCGATGGTGTGACGGCCCGAGGTACTTGATACCCAGTGCCAGTTTACCCGTTATCCAGTCCAGTTGTCTAGTGTAGGTTACTTGGGCAACCAAATGAATGAAAGTGAACAAAGTTACTGAATTAATGTATATATAACCATACTAAACAAATGAATCATACACATTCACTATATATTCATTTTCTTGCTATTTTCTTTTATTATATTATTGCACCACTAAGCATTATTGCTTAGCGCGTTGCTTTTGCCACGCGTAGGTACTGGAGATCCCGATCGTGAGCCCAGTAGACCACAGACTGGGTGAGTCCATCCTGCAGTTCTGCACAGTGTCCGTGTCACCTCGTCACCTGCAGTGCATTGGTAGGACACTAGATGTCATTTTGTCATTTTGTAATTAAATTTTTATTTTCTCATATGTATTTGGGATTTATGTAATGTATTTTGAGGTTCATGTAAATAATAAAGATTTATGGTTATGTATGGAAGTAATTTGAGTATTTAATTGTTGTTTATATATGAGAACCCTGAGAAAGGGATGTTTGAGAAATGAAAAGGTTGTTGAGACCTGAAATTGAAAAATTGTTGAGATCTTGATATTGAGCTTTGTGATGATGTTGGAGTTGAGAATGAATGAATTTGTTCATTGGTAGTGTTTTTAACAGGTTCCGAAGAACTGTTTTCTCCATTTTTAGCCGGTACTCCGCCGGATTTGCTATAAAATTTCCGGAACCTCAAATAAATAAAAATTTTGCTAAATGGCTTAAATAAAGTATATTTCATAAATTATATGCAAAAGCTTGATATAAATTAATTAAGGTATATTAGAGTGTGCCGGTACACCGTGTGGCATTACTTACTCAGGTATACTGTACACGGATAAGGGGTGTCACATTTAGTGGTATCAGAGCACGGTTTAGGCGTTTCTGGTCCTAGATTGAGTCCATACCATGCATTGCATTTGTAAGAGTCGAGGTGACACTAATGCAGATCTGTTTGTCTTTCTTATTTTGAATAGGATATGGACCCTTCATCACAGAGAGCAGTCGAGGAAGAAGTGGAGAGTCATGCTCCACCTGCAGCAGATTGAGGCGGGGGTAGGGAGAACCTACTCCACCGGCTCAAGCGAGCACCTTTCGGCCTCCACAGGCCATGTTCCAACAAATGGCCGACTTCTTGAACAAATGGCGGGGTAATGCCGGCACCACCACCACCACCACCACGGCTCCACACAGTAAATCACACTGGAAAGGCTAAGGAAGTTTGGAGTGTGGACTTCTATGGCAAGAGAGAAGATGACTCTGCATTGCGGTAGAATTGGTTGAGCAGGCAGTGAGTACTAAAACAACTTCACTTGCACTCCAGAGCAAAACACGGAAGTCGCCATCTCTTTCTTGCAAGATGATGCATATGAGTGGTGGGACACCGTGTCGATGAAGTGCAGATAGAAGTCAGTAACTTGGGACTTCTTTCTTTCAGAATTTAAGAAGAAATATGTGGACTGTATACTTGGAAGAGAAGAAGAGAGTTTATTAACTCGAGGCGAGAGGCAATTTGTCGGTGGCCGAATATGAGAAGGAATTCGTAAGATTGAGCCGCTATGGAAGGGAGATAGTCCCTAATGAAGCTGAAAGGTGCAAGAGATTTGAAGAGGGACTAAATGACAACATCAAGATCCAGCTCACTGCCTTGGGAATCACAGAATTTACGAAGTTAGTGGAAGCTCCAATAAAGGTCGAAAAAGTGAGAATCGGTGGCGGACTGGAAGGGATAGGCAGAAGAGGGGCCGGTCGGTCTAGTTCAGCTCTGCATTTGGGAAGAAGTTCAAGGGTCCTCGCACGCAGTTCGGTCAACCACGGTGGTCGTGGTCTCAGGGGCCCAGGCCACAGTTCACCCCTAGGAGAGGTCAGTCCACACCATCAGTGGGCAGCTCTCCAGGGATGGGGTTCAGGGGACCAGCCCCAACATCTTCTGCATGTCCGCATTGCCTGAAATGGCACAAGGGGGAATGTTGGAGAGTAATCGTGCTCGCTGAGGTGTGTGTCAACAGAGCATCAGTTGAAGAACTGTCCACGCAGAACTACTACAACTGCTCCAACACAAGCGCATGCACTCGCTCCGCACCCCCAAGGGGTAGAAGGTCCGTAAATCCAAGCCGTGGGACCATCTCGAAGCTCGCACTGAGCGGCCAGAGAGGCCAGATAATAGACCACCTGCCAGAAATTATGCCTTGAGAGCTCAGGAGGAGCAAGATGCCCCGAACGTCATCAGAGGTACGTTCTCCCTCTACACTACACCTGTGCATGCATTGGTGGATCCAGGATCCACTCATTCATACATCTGCATCAACTTACCCGTAGAAAGGGGAATACTAGTAGGGGAGAGTGACCAAGACATTCTGGTCACTAATCCATTGGGTCACAGTGTAGTGGTGAACAGGGTATACAAGGGTTGCCCGTTAAGGATTCAGGGGTATGAATTCTTGGCAGACCTAATTGAGTTACCCTTCCATGAGTTTGACGTGATTTTGGGAATGGACTGGTTGTCACGTCATCAGGCAATAGTTGATTGCAAATTGAAGAGAATTTCTCTAAAAACTTCAGAGGGTAATGAGATCACAGTTGTGGGGGAAAGGACAGATTTCTTGTCCAATGTCATCTCAGCCACAGTTGCAAGAAGAATGATGAGAAAAGGCTGTGAAGCCTACCTAGCACATGTGGTGGATACTAGGCAGGCTAAGCCAAACCTGAGTGACATACCCACAGTGAGAGACTTCCCAGAGGTATTTCCTAAAGAGTTGCCTGGTTTGCCACCAGAAAGGGAAGTTGAATTTGCTATTGAGACACTGCCGGGTACAGCACCCATTTCCATTGCTCCTTATAGGATGGCACCCACTGAATTGAGGGAGTTGAAAACTCAGTTGCTAGATAAGGGGTTTATACGCCCCAGTGTGTCACCATGGGGAGCTCCAGTGCTGTTTGTGAAAAAGAAGGATGGGACTTTGAGACTATGCATCGATTACCGGCAGTTGAATAAAGTGACTGTGAAGAACAAATATCCGTTGCCTAGAATTGATGATCTGTTTGATCAGTTGAAGGGAGCAGGAGTGTTTTCCAAGATTGATCTCAGATCAGGATATCATCAGTTGAGGGTGAAGGATGCAGATGTGCCAAAGACTGCATTCAGGACCCGATATGGGCATTATGAGTTCCTAGTGATGCCCTTTGGCTTAACAAATGCACCAGCGGAATTCATGGACCTTATGAACCGTATCTTCCATCCACACTTAGATCGGTTCGTAGTGGTCTTTATTGATGATATTTTGGTGTATTCCAAGACCAGGGAAGAACATGATGAACATTTGAGGATTGTTCTGCAAACCCTGTGGGAAAAGAAGCTGTATGCTAAGTTGTCCAAGTGTGACTTTTGGCTGAATGAAATTGCATTCCTTGGACACATAGTGTCAGCTGATGGGATTAGTGTGGATCCCAAGAAAATAGAAGCAGTGATGGAATGGAAGCCTCCCAGGAATACAACTGAGGTCAGAAGTTTCTTGGGGCTAGCTGGGTACTACAGAAGATTTGTGAAGGGATTTTCCCTAATAGCTGCTCCAATGACCAAGTTACTACACAAGAATGTCAAATTTGACTGGAATGACAAGTGTCAAACCAGCTTTGAGAAGTTGAAGGCTATGTTGACAGAGGCACCAGCAGCACACAAGTGTCGTGAAAGGACTTCGTGGTCTACGGTGATGCTTCTCATAATGGGTTAGGTGTGTATTGATGCACGAGGGGAAGGTGGTCTCCTATGCTTCAAATCAGCTAAGGCCACATGAACAAAATTAACATACTCATGATTTAGAGCTTGCGGAATTATCTTCGTGATCAAGATATGGAGGCATTACTTGTATGGTGAAAAGTGCTACATTTACACAGACCACAAGAGTCTCAAATATTTGCCAACTCAGAGGGAGCTCAACCTTAGACAGAGACAATGGATTGAGTTCCTGAAGGACTATGATTGTGTAATTGACTACCATCCTGGGAAGGCAAATGTAGTTGCTAATGCTTTGAGCAGAAAGTCCATCATAGCTTTGAGATCATTGAATGCCCGTCTAACTTTGATTCGAGATGGAGCTATTTTGGCTGAGTTGCTAGTGAGGCCAAACCTGCTACAGCAGATTTTAGATGGGCAAAAGGTAGATGAGAAGCTAATGGCTATTATGAGCAAAATCTCAGAAGGAAAAGCAACTGACTATGAGGTGAAAGCAGATGGGTGTCTGTATTACAAAGGAAGACTGTGTGTACCAGATAATGGGGAATTGAAAGCTAATATTCTGAAAGAGGCACACACTAGTGTATATGCTATGCACCCAGGAAGTACAAAGATGTATCATGACCTGAAGCTTCAGTATTGGTGGCCTGGTATGAAGAGGGACATAGCTGACTATGTGACTAAATGCTTGACATGTCAGCAAGTCAAGGCAGAACATCAAGTTCCATCAGGTTTGCTACAGCCTATACGCATACCTGAATGGAAATAGGATCGGGTCACCATGGATTTTGTAAGTGGTCTGCCTCTCACCCGGAAGAAACATGATGCAGTATGGGTGATAGTTGATAGATTGACAAAGTCAGCACACTTTCTGCCAGTTAGGACTGACTACTCACTAGAGAGGTTAGCAGAATTGTATATCAGTGAGATAGTTAGACTGCATGGAATTCCACTTTCCATCATATCTGATACCCAAGGTTTACATCGAGATTCTGGAAGAAGTTGCATGAATCCTTGGGCACACAACTCCATTTCATCACAGCTTTCCATCCTCAGACGGATGGGCAATCAGAAAGAGTAATCCAGGTAAACAATTGAAACCCATGAAATTGATACAAATGTTGAACTGAAATGATAATAATAACATGAAAAATTTGTCAGGTCCTTGAGGATATGCTGAGGAGTTGTGTCATTGAGTTAGAGGGAAGTTGGGATAGATACCTCCCACTGGCAGAATTTGCATACAATAATAGCTATCAAGCTAGCATTCAAATGGCCCCATATGAAGCACTGTATGGGAGAAAATGTAGAACTCTAGTGTGCTGGAATGAATTGGGCGAAGACAAACTGGTAGGGCCAGACCTGTTGAAATAGACTGAGGAGAAAGTGAAATTAATCAAAGCCAATCTGAAGGTTGCCTCAGACAGACAGAAATCCTATGCCGACTTGAAGAGAAAAGAAATAGAATATGTGGTTGGCGACAAAGTGTTCCTCAAGGTGTCACCATGGAAGAAAGTATTGAGGTTTGGAAGAAAAGGTAAGTTAAGCTCTAGGTTCATTGGCCCATATGAAGTCATCGAACGTGTGGGTCCAGTGGCCTATAGGCTAGCTTTACCACCAGAGCTGGACAAGATCCACAATGTGTTCCACGTGTCCATGCTCAGAAGGTACCGCTCAGATCCTTCACATGTCATCTCCAGGGAAGAAATTGAAATACAGCCGGATTTGACATATGAAGAAGAACCTCTACGGATCCTGGCTCGGGAAGTAAAAGAATTGAGGAACAAGCAGATTCCATTGGTGAAAGTGCTTTGGAGGCACCACAACACCGAGGAGGCAACTTGGGAAAGTGAAGAGACGATGAGGCAACAGTTCCCTCAACTGTTTGCATCAGGTAAATTTCGAGGACGAAATTTAAATTAGAGGGGAAGAGTTGTAACACCCTCCCGGTAGCCACTCCGTACATTCTACTGTTCCGGCGACCGGTGTCGGTCCGGACAGCTAGAACGTTCGAAAAAATATTTAAACTAAAGTGAGGGATCATAATTAACTCAAATATTAATAAGAAAAATTTAGGAAAAATTTTAGAAATAAAATACAACCAAGTTAAATGAGTTGGTGCCCAAGCGATGGGTAACCCAGAGGGAAGTTGCGGTTCTCGCAACTAGGAGCCCTAGACCCGGGGAAAAATTCATAAAATAATTTTTGGGACTCCAGAGAAGGGTCATTGAGGTTCCTATGGAATTAGAATGCCAAGAAAATATTTAGAAAAATTTTTCAATCGGTACAGACAATTTTGACCCGTTAAGCCAAACGGAGGGCATTTTGGTCATTTCGCCTTCAGAGGTGATTTTTGGCCGACTTGTTCAGTTGAGTAAATAATTATTATAACATAAAATATGAATAAATATTACTAAAAATTGAATTGAAAATGAGTAGAAAAGAAAAGAAAAAAAAATGAATTAAATGGGAATTTATGACATCACATGATGTCATTAGTGTACCTTCACCCACTCAAGTGTTGACATATGGCATAAACTAATTTAAAAATGGTCAAATGGGCTGGAAAATGGAGAAAAACTAGAATTTCTTTTCTTCTTCATTTCCTTGCCGTGAACCATTCTTCCCTAACCTCCATGGACAAGCTTTTTCAAGCTTGATTTTCCCTAGCTTCCACACCATAAAAGCCCTAGTTGTCTTCACAAAAAATTCACCCCACACCTTGAGGAAGCTTTGGGCAGCAAAAAGAAGTGAAAATAAAGAAGTTTATCAAGCTTGGGAGTTAGCTCCAACAAGGTTAGTGCCATCTTTCTTTTTCTTTCTTTGGATAATCATGTTAAGGCACTAAGTTAGGCTAAGAAATTGTGGGATTTGAAGGGAATTATGCATGCTAGGGTAGAGGTAAATTTTGGCAGCCTATTGGGAGTGGGGATTTGATTGTTTTGATGGGCTTAGAGTGGAATAGAAATGGTGTTTGAAGTGTATATACATATTGATAATGCATTAGTGTGCTTAACTAATGCATGTTGTGTAAATTGAATTGGACATTAGGGTTTTGAGAAGTAAAAATTGATTTGGCTTATGAAACTGTTAAAGAACACTCTAATGGTCAATTAGTGACCATTTGAGGTATGTTGACCATAAATTGGACTGAAAAATGGCATGGCAAAGTGGAGTGGTAGGCTGCCTAAAGACAGCAGAATGGTGACTGAGATTTCAGTCCAATTACACAGCCATAACTTTGGCTGTGTTGGTCCAATTGGTGTTTGGCCAATTGGACATGAAACTAGGATTATAATGGCACATTTTTGCTGAAGAAACCATGCCCAAAAGACCAAAGCAAGAGGACCAAAAGTTGGCCCCAATCCAGACACCCTGCAACTGATTCTGCAGAATGACCAAATGAACAGACTGTTCATTTGGCCATAACTCACTGTAGATATGGTCAATTGACCTGAAATTTTTACAGTAATAAGTTAAGACATAGACAAACAACTTTCATGAAGGAACCTACCCCAAATTATTGCCAGAACCTAACCCCAATGGCAGTGGCAGTCACTGTTCATGTTACTATAGATATGGTAATTTTTGCAGAATGCACATCCGGCCAGCTGTGGTTTTTGGACCATATCTGGAGCTAAAAAACTCCAAATGGAGTGATTCAAAAAAGGAAATTCAACTAGACAAAATAAGGAACAACTTTCATGTTTTACATTTCTTCAAATTCCCACAGCAACAGTGTCCAATGGAACAGTGAAGTTGACTCACAAAAACTGAAAATTCTGCTTGTGTTGGTTTAAACTTTGAAATGGTATAAATGCTTAATGCCAACAAGTTTGGAATGCCAAATGTGGTATGTAGGGAGTGCCAAAGTCAATGTACATATTTTTATTCTAAAAGTCAACATTTTTGTTGACCAATAAGATGAATAGTGACACTAAAAATTTGAAATTCACAAATTGAAGAATTTAAAAGTTTCAAATGCCCTAGTATACCTAACATGATTGGTTTGGATAGTTTGGCATGCCAATAGGGTTAGCAAGATCGCACATGGCAATATGCCATTCTGTGATTTTATGGCTTTTAGCCATTCTGACTTTGTATTGAGCTTTGGCCTTATGCCTGATATATTTACAGCTTGTTAGCTGTTCTGTTGCACACCGGGAGATGCATATGTGACCGATGGTGTGACGGCCCGAGGTACTTGATACCCAGTGCCAGTTTACCCGTTATCCAGTCCAGTTGTCTAGTGTAGGTTACTTGGGCAACCAAATGAATGAAAGTGAACAAAGTTACTGAATTAATGTATATATAACCATACTAAACAAATGAATCATACACATTCACTATATATTCATTTTCTTACTATTTTCTTTTATTATATTATTGCACCACTAAGCATTATTGCTTAGCGCATTGCTTTTGCCACGCGTAGGTACTGGAGATCCCGATCGTGAGCCCAGTAGACCACAGACTGGGTGAGTCCATCCTGCAGTTCTGCACAGTGTCCGTGTCACCTCGTCACCTGCAGTGCATTGGTAGGACACTAGATGTCATTTTGTCATTTTGTAATTAAATTTTTATTTTCTCATATGTATTTGGGATTTATGTAATGTATTTTGAGGTTCATGTAAATAATAAAGACTTATGGTTATGTATGGAAGTAATTTGAGTATTTAATTGTTGCTTATATATGAGAACCCTGAGAAATGGATGTTTGAGAAATGAAAAGGTTGTTGAGACCTGAAATTGAAAAATTGTTGAGATCTTGAGAATGAATGAATGTTTGTGATGATATTGGAGTTGAGAATGAATGAATTTGTTCATTGGTAGTGTTTTTAACAGGTTCCGAAGAACTGTTTTCTCCATTTTTAGCCGGTACTCCGCCGGATTTGCTATAAAATTTCCGGAACCTCAAATAAATAAAAATTTTGCTAAATGGCTTAAATAAAGTATATTTCATAAATTATATGCAAAAGCTTGATATAAATTAATTAAGGTATATTAGAGTGTGCCGGTACACCGTGTGGCATTACTTACTCGGGTATACTGTACACGGATAAGGGGTGTCACAAGAACACACTACCGAACTTAGGGGTGTTACAGCCAAAGCTTCCAAGCTCCATGCAAGCTCCATTCTCTCATCTCCAAGCCATTTTTCCACTTGATTCCTTCACTAAAGTTGTTCTACACCACTTGGGCAGTAGATAGGCAGCAAGAAGATCAAGTTTTGGTGAAGTTTTAAAGAGTTTCAAAAGTGGTAAGTAGGTATTTTTGATGCTTGCTTCATTAAAGTTTGTGTGGATGTTATGGGTAGTTGAATTGTGGAAAGATTTTTGGAGATTGATGTATTAAGGGAGATGTTTATTTTTGGCAGCCTTGGAAACTCCTTGAGGACAATTTATTCTTGCTTGTAAATGGTAGATTAAAGGGTTGATTAAATGTTTATGTGTGTAGGAATTAATTTTGGTGATGTATACTTAGTATATGTGAATGTGTACTTGAATTTGGAAGCTTAGAAATTAATGGACTGTAATGTATGAATCGGCAGCTTGGTTTGGTGAACTATAAAGATGTTATTTCATGTTTGGTTTATGGAATATTAATGTTGAATTGTGATAGTTGTTATGGCAGCTTGGGTATATGTATGATGGTGTGAGGTTGGACATGTAAATGAGCTAGGTTAGGTGATTGAATTGTTGTAATTGAGCTTGAAAAATTTTGCACTATATGGTGCATGTTGAGTGTGATTATAAGCTGCCAAAATGACCAACAATATGTTGTGAATTGTGTTTAGGTTATGGTACAAACTAGAATTGGCATGAATGTTTAGTTTGGTAAATGTTAAAAGTGTCCTTTGATGAGTAATGAATAAAATGCAATAGGGCAGTTTATGTTATGGGCCTAGAACCTTAAGTGTGTGGCTCCAATTGGTATGAGACCAATTGGAGGTGAAACTAGGCATAAAATGTGCCAACTTTCATGAAGGAAGCTTACCAAAATTCTGCTTGTAAGGTAACTTGAAAAGTGACCAAATCCGGATTAGTGCATTTAAGGCCTGAAAATTGACCATTTAGGCAGCAGTTAGTATTTTGGCCATAACTCACTCAAAACAGGTCCAATTGACCTGAAATTTTGACCATGAATAGTTAAGACATATATCTACAAGTCTTATGAAGACACCAAAGCCCAGAAATGACCATAAGTAAGTCAAACAGCTTACACAAGTTCGAGTCCAAAAACTGGCCGAACCTAAAATGACCTAAAGTGACCAATTTTGGTACATTCTGACCAGCAATAGTAAAATGACCAGAACTTGGTCTAGTAAACTCAGAATAACCTGAAATTTTGCCTCGCGTGCAATAAGACATATATCTACAAGTTTGTAGTTTTGACCGAAACCCGAAACCTGAGGGAACTAGGTCATCCGGCTAGGTCAAATTAGTATACCGGGATCCAACAAATTGCAATAAAATGCAATATACATGGAGATGAATTCGGTAACATGTACCAATACTAAAAGGCTAAAAATGTGACATATTGGTAATATTAAAACCTAATTCACCTAGAATGCATCGAGGGTCGACATATTAGGTTGACTAAGCAAATAATAGAATTCAGTGAATTAATTATCAAGCATTAACATTAGAGACAATTTAAATGAGTACTGAAACACTTCAAATTGTGTGTTTCATTTGGCAAAGACTCAGGGAAGGGGAAGGAAACACTGAGTCAGAGACAAGAGATAGTTATCAGAGGTTTGTGCACAACTAGTTTTTAACTGATTTTGTTTTGAATGTTTCACATGATTAAATGACATATTTTTCTCATGTATTATGTTTAACAAGCATTGGATTTAATTCAATGATTATTGAAATTGTTATAGTATGTATGAATATAGCTTTGTGAAATGGTATTTCCACAAGTATTAAGCATTGTTAAGGATTGAATAAATTATGTTTTGGAAAATTGTGATAGAACATATTTTGAATTATGATGGTAATTTTCATGGAAAAATGCAAATTTATGATTTGAATTGTGATGAGCATAAAAATTATTAGATATTGGAATTGAATTTGAATCGAATTATATTGTGATTTATGCTTACTAAAAGGATTGTGATATTGTTTTATATCTTACTATAGATATTTGACTAGGTTATTATCCGTCTCTCTCATTTGTTGAGAAAACAATGGAGTTAGTTGTGTTTTGATTACCATGGTACGTGCACAAGCTTAGATTTTCCTCTGATTTGAGGTTAGATCTAAGTTTTTTTATCGTTATGGCTCTTGTGGAAGATTCATTATTGTAATGTGTACTGTGCACGATGATTCGACCTCCCCGACCATAGGGAGTTAGAATCTGATTCGACCTCCCCGACCATAGGGAGTTAGAATCACTTCAAATATGGCCCTTTCGGATTAGTCTTGCATAGTTAGTGAGATAAAGAATGATTTTTGAGTTACAGCGTGGTTTTTGAGATACAACATGGTTTTTGAGACACATAATGTTTTTGAATAGTAAAGAATTGTGATTTCAGTTATGATTTATGTATAATTAATTTTGTTGGAACTACCTTAAATGGTTAGTCATGATTTGATAAATTGAATTTTGTGATCAAAGTCATTTCATACAAATGATTTACATTATTGGCAATGAATATTTTGAGTTTTGGAATTTGATGAGTATTCAGATTTCCAAATTATTTGCTGTAAATTTTGTCAATGTATATTGTACTATGTTTTAAATTTTAGTTGTGCACCACTGAGTTCACCACTCAGTGATAGCTTTGTATGTTGTCGCAGGTAAGAAGAGCATAGAGCAGTGTGTAAGTTTCTTTGAAGACACATTCAGATCAGCTCTAGGTATATCATAGGTATACCCATGTACATAGGTTTTGATGTATGCATGTAATAATATGTATGTAAATTATTTGAGCAGTTGTATAAAAACTCTTGTAAAATATTTCGGTATGTAATTAAATGTAAATTATTGTAAAGATAAATTTGGGATTTTATTTATCTGAGTAGTTTTGTAATATTAATTTTGAGTCTTATAATCAATGAAATGTTTCTTTTATGAGGAGATTGATTTGATTATTGAGATTTGAATTATGGATTCAAATGAAGTTATTGAAGTTGTATTTGAGAAAACATATTTGGAGTGTGTTCTTTGCAGGTTTTGAAGAACTGTTTTCTCAAAATACAACCGGCACTTTACCGAAAATTTGAAAAAAAATTTTATAACACCAGATTTTAATCGATGATTTAAATTTCATGAAAATTGTTTTAAAATCCCTTGTAGTATATTTAATGGATTATCGGTAGGCAAAGTACGGTAATTCATTAGGTGTACTACGGGATCATGTTACATCTTACAGAGGAGTAGGGTGTGACAAATTTCATTTTACAAATCAACACAAGCAACTCAATACACAGTTAAATCAAATTAAATATTGAAACATCTCATTATGGTAACAAAATTAATATTTACATTCATGGGATCATAAAAAATTTAATAGTGCAAAACTTTATAAATACATAAAATCTCAAGATAACCTTATAATAATTTATATTTCATTACAATCCAAAAATATATTACAAAAGAGTTGGTACAACTGCTCAAAGTAAATTTCATACATATAATTACAGAATTACATCAAAATCTAAAGTACAAGGGTATACCTATGATATACCTGAAGATAGTCTCACTATGCCTTTTAGTAATCTTGCTCAGCTGCTTTATATTTTCTTTCACCTGCGATAGCAAACAAAGCTATCACTGAGTGGTGAACTCAGTGGTGCACAAACTAATAATTTAAAACTTAATACAAGTTATGCTTGACAATTCATAACAAATAAAAATTTAAAATTTCTAAATTCTTCAAAATTCATAACGTTCAAAAATCAATATTTTCATTCATGCAAATTATTCATTTGAATAACATTTTGATCAAATAGTAACTATTTATCTACATTTCTTTTAAATCTCATAACAATATAAAAATATTTTGAATCACTGATAAATTATTTATTTCAACCACAATTTATCAAACTATGCATAATTTAAAGGGCGTTGCCAACAATTCACACAGTTGAACCCATGACCCAAAATTTAAATAGATGCCGTGTTGTACACCATGACATTTCACACTCTCCCAATAACCGAGGCTAAAAGGGAGGAACAAAGACTAGCTAGTATATATGAGTACTCATTCAAACTCTTCCCCAACTGGAAAGCCAGAGAGGAAGGAACTCGCCCCATCTAGTGGAGGAGATATCTCACTAGACAAGCTAATGAGAATTCACAACATATTTTGCCATGTCAACTGTGGTTTCAAATCATAGTCAAAACAATTTCTATTTACAAAGTGTTTACAAATCATCAACATATTTAATCATCATAAATTCATGCTCAAGGTTGGCAACACATCAAACTTAAAATTTACAATCCTCAAAACCATGCACTAAATCCTTAAATGCGTAAGAAAATTTACATTTAATTTATACAATTTCATTCAACAAATTAAAATCCTAAACACAACAAAATTATAAATCATAAAATAAACTTGTTCAAATCAATTTAGAAGTGAAAAGTAACAAAATAGTTAGTTGTGCACAAACCTTATACGAGTTGCCTCTTGGCCTTGACTCGATGTCTCGGGTTCTTTCCCGGTATTCTTTTCCATTGAAACACACAGTTTCACAGTGTTTTAGTATCACCATTTATCATAACTCCAAAAATAAATTCAAATCTACTTATACCTAGCTTTAATATGCTAAACTTGACGTTCTTTAAAATTTGTATTTCGGAGTTACTATTCATTATACTATTCAAGTCAATTTGTTAACTTTCTAAGGCTTAATAGGTATGAGAATTCCAACTTCACCCACATACCACATTTTGGTTACTAAATTTGTTGGTTTTGGTTGTTTTCTCAAATTCTAAGTCTTTTAGGCAAATTTGCAAATTTTCAGTTTTGGTGTCTTAAGTTGCACTATTCCATTGGTCATTTTTCTGTTAGAATTTGGCAAAACTTTATGCATAGAAAATGTTCCCTATTGTCTTAAATTTATTTTCCTTTTTGAATCACTCCATTTAGAGTTTTGTAGATCAAGTTATAGCCATTTGAATCATGACTGCCGGATTGGACTTAACCTAGATTTTTTGGCACCAAACTGGTTCTGGTAGTTTTAGGTCACCAAATTTGGGTGGCCAAATGACTTGGTTAAGAGAATAATTTGGTTTGCGTTCTTTATGAAAGTTTTAGGTCTATATCTCAGCTTTCCACTGGTAAAAGTTCAGGTCATTTAGACCTGCCTAGCCCAAGTTATGGCCAAATGAACAAACACTATTCATTTGGCCATTTTTGTACAGGTCAGATTGCCAATTCTGAATTTGGTCAATTTGCTCACTAGGTTTTGGTCACTTTTTGGGCATGATTCCTAAATGAAAAATGTTCCATTTTGTGTCTATTTTCATTCCCAATTCACCTAACACCAATTGGACTTATAAATTTTCAGTTTTGGTCCCTCAAAGGGACCTTAGTCCTGCTGCCTACAAAATGACCATTTTCAATCCGAATTTAAACTCACTTCTAACACTTCCAACACATCTCAATTGGTCACAAATGACCATTTTTCATCTCAAACAAGGTCAAACACATCATTTGACCAATTTCAGAACACCCTCCTCAGAGCAACTCCGCATGCCATCGCTCCGTGACCGTGTCGATGCGACGGCTAGAACGTCCGGAAAAATATTTAAACTAAAGCAAGGAACCATAATTAACTCAAATATTAATAAGAAAAATTTAGAAAAAATTTTAGAAATAAAATGCAACTAAGTCAAATGAGCCGGTGCCCTAGCGATGGGTAACCAGAGGTAAGTTGCGGTTCTCGCAACGAGGAGCCCTAGACCCAGGAAAAAATTCATAAAATAATTTTTGGGACTCCAGAGAAGGGTCATTAAGGTTCCTATGGTATTAGAATGCCAAGAAAATATTTAGAAAAATTTTTAATCGGTACAGACAATTTTGACCCGTTAAGCCAAACGGAGGGCATTTTGGTCATTTCGCCTTCAGAGGTGATTTTTGGCCGACTTGTCCAGTTAAGTAAATATTTAATATGATATAAAATATGAATAAATATTACTAAAAATGAAATTGGAAATGAGTAGTGGATAAAAGAAAAGGAAAATGAAATAAAAAGCAATTTATGACATCTTGATGATGTCATTTAAAAGCCATAACCAATCACAATTAAGTAACCATTTGACTAATTAATAAAAGAGATAAATAAAGACCAAGGAAGACCAAAAACAAGCAGCCATCTTCTTCTTCAAAACGTGATCCTCTCCTCCATAACCCTCCATGGAAGTTTTCTTTAATTACTTCCATTTTCCCATGAATTTGCACTATAAAACCTTAAGTCCCTTCACTAAAAACTTGTCTCTACCTCTTGGGAAGTGTTTGGTAGCCTAGAAAAGGAAAGAAAGTGAAGTTTTAGCTTGGAGAAATCTGCCCTACAAGAGGTTAAAGTGAGGTTAGTGCCTACTTATATATATATACTTCTTTGATTCCATGTTAGAAGCTTGAAATAAGTGAGAAATTGTAAATTAAATGAATAAAAGTTAAGTGTATGCATCCCTTGAATTTTTGGCATCCCTAGGAAGGAATGAGTTTGATTGTATTAATGGACTTAGAGTGAATTGGAGATTATGTTTAAAGTGTATACATATATATATACAAAGAATGAAAGAGTTAACTAAAGAAATTGTGAAAACCATGACTTTGAGCTAGGGTTTAGGAGTGAAAATTTGACTTTGCTTATGAAATTGTTAAAGAACATTCTAATGGTCAATTAGTGACCATTTGAGGTAAGTTGACCATAATTAGGAGTGAATTATTGCATGGCAAAGTGGAATGGGCAGGCTGCCCAATGAGTGCAGCAGGGTGGCTGAGATTTCAGTTCACTTGGACTGCCATATCTTTGGCTGTGTAGGTTCAATTGGTGTTTGGCCAATTGGACATGAAACTAGGCTTATAATGGCACATTTTTTCTGAAGAAACTATGCCCAAAAGACCAAAGCAAGAGGACCAAAAGTTGGCCCCAATCCGGACACCCTGCAACAGCACCTGCAGAAATGGCCAAATGAACAGTAACTGTTCATTTGGCCATAACTCACTGTAGATTTGGTCAATTGACCTGAAATTTTTACAGCAACAATTTAAGACATAGAAAAACAACTTTCATGAAGAAACCTACCCCAAATTATGACCAGAACCTAATCAAATCATTGAGCAAAGTGAAGTTTACTGTACTGAGATTTCCAGAATTTTCATTTGAGCAGCAATGTTTGGAGGACTATAACTCTCTCTAGAAAACTCGGATTTAGGCGATTCTTGAACCGATGGAAACCTAAGGCATAGTAGAACATTTCATATGAAGAAAGTTAGACCAAATTAGGAACTTAACTTCATCAAATTACTGACCAAAGTTGGATCAAAATCTGCGGAACCCATGATAGCAAAGATGATTGCACGTGAACAGTAAACTTATTTTGGCCATAACTTGAGTTACAAAACTCTAAATGGAGTGATTCAAAAAAAGAAATTCAACTAGACAAAATAAGGAACATTTTCTATGAAGGAAGTTTTATCAAATTCCAACAGTAAATCGACCAATGAAACAGTGCAACTTCGGAGCACAAAAAATCGAAAATTGGCAATTTTGCCAAAATGACCTAAGCTTTGAGAAAGTGACCAAAACCAACAAGTTTTAAATGAAAAATGTAGTATGTTTGAAGTGCCAAAGTCAATGTACATATTTTCTATGCAAAAGTCAACATTTTAGTTGACTAATGAAGTGAATAGTGACATGAAAACTTGAAATAAGCTTGGAAATGGATTTGGTAATTGATTCCAACAAGTTTTAAATGCAAAATGTGGTACATCGGGAGTGTTAAAACCAATGTACCTATTGTCTATGCAAAAGTCAACATTTTTGTTGACCAATGAGGTGAATAGTGACACCAAAACTTGAAATTCAAAATTTGAAATTAGAAATGCATCTAGGGGACTTTAAATTGCAATTGGCAATTAATACTAGTAAATGTAAAACTCAAAATGTGGGATCTTGGTGTAATTAGAATTAATATATCCATTAAGTATAAAAAGGTCAACATTTTGGTTGACTAGTATGGTGAATAGTAATCAAAATGATTAGTGAATTAAGATGAAGACCTAGAACCAATTCTAAGCTTAAATGCTTAGAATTGTATGACAAATATGGACTATGCATCCTAGTCAAAATTGTTAAAAAGAAATTTAGGCCATAAATTTGAAATCCATGAAATATTCATGGATTACTTGAAATATGAAAAATAAGTCACCTAATTGATGTGAATAGATAGTTAAGGCATATATGCCCATCACAAATGGAATTCATAAAATATTAATAACTCAACTTGAAATATAAAATTTGCAATTACATAAGTAGATTCTTGAATGTATAAATGAGAAAAGGAAAAATATTTTGAATACAATGGTACATGTGAACCATTGTTTAGAATTGTGATTAATATGAATAACATAAAGAATGAATAAATGAACCATATTAATGTATGAATGAGACATTAGTTCTCATTATTGTAGAAAGGAGAAGTATTTTGAGTAAAATGGTATAAAAGGATAATTGATGTGAATTGTGATCATATAAATGATCAAATGAATGTATGAATTATAATTGAAATTTATCATGAAATAATAAAGTCATAAAACACAATATATTAATATTTAATGATATTATGTGCCCTTGTATTACCTAGACATGTGTGTCAGATTGGATAGTTTGGTATGCCAATAGGGTATTGTTTTAGCAGTACTGCGAAAGGCTTTATGCCTGTATTCATGGCTTTATGCCCGTATTCATGGCTTTGTGCCCACATTCATGGCATTATGCCAACATTCATGGCTTCTACGCCCGATTATGTGTTATCATGGCTTTCTAGCCATACTGATCGCATACGTGGTTGACGCTCGCGTCCCATGGTATGACGGCCCGAGGCACCGAGGTGTCCAAAGGCCAACGACCGTTATCGATTTAGTCACTGTCATAGGTTACTTGGGCAGTGAAATTTATTGAGATAAGTTAAGAATATTAGCAATTTAAAATATTAGAAATTAAATAAAATAAATGAGTAAGATGACCTAAAATAAATTAGAATAGTTATTTATTAGAAAGAATCGAAATGAACTGGACAGATATTAAAATTTACTTATTATGAGATAATCTGAGACAACCTAGCAAGTATTGGGAAAATGCTAAAAGATTAGCAAAAAAAATTATAAAATAAATAAATATTGCAAATGAGACTTATATAATAATATAAGCATAAATTTATTATTTTCAGATCATTTTTTTTTCTTGTACATTATTATCAGACATTGGTGAAATAAACGCTTCCAAAGAAGACTAAATTAGGATAAAACATATTAAATTTTAGAAACCGCATGTGAAGTATAAATAGATCTTAATTATTTGAATGATGTTTTATTTCTATCTTTATTTGTATATTATTTCCTTGTTATTATTATTGCACCACTAAGCAGCAATGCTTAGCGCGATGGAATTGTTTCCTCGCGCAGGTACTGAAGCTAGAACCCACTGGACGTTTGACTGGAAATTTTGAGAATTCAGATCTGCAGAGTGTCAAAGGTTGTCACCTCCTCAGCAATGCATGTAGATAGGGCTCACATTAAGCATATCATGTATTTTGTGTATGTTAATTATTTCTTATATTGTAATATAAATTAGCAAATTGTAATTAATTTGTATATCATGTAAATTATGAAATTTTGTAATTATTTTGTAAATTATGTAAATTAAGGAAATTTGAAAATTTTGCTTATGTAAATTGAGAATGTTTACATATGAATTGAGTACGAATGGAAATGTATGGAAATGATTATGAAAATTGAGTTATATGAATGAGATGTGAATTATGAGAAAATTATGAGAATGATTGATGAGATAATTATGATTAGCATGGATAAGATTTTATTTTGGAAATATTATTGAAATTTTCAAACAGGTAAATAGTAAAATACGTCAACTGGTAATAAAATAGGGGAAACTCTGCTGGTTTCTCCGTCGAAGAATAATTAATATTAAAATATAACGAGATCAAAATATGAAAGGAATAAAGTAAGATAAGATAGGGTGCTCCGGCACCGAATGTAGCACACTTTGCTCGGCTACACTGTAGTCGGGTGAGGGGTATTACAAATTCTCACATTTTTGCCTTTCAAAACCCTAAATGCCAAAACCCTAGTTCATGCCATTTGTTGCATTTAGCTAATTAAACACCTATAAACATGCTTCCTTAACTCAATTAAGCTTCCTAACATGTTTAGCTCAAACAAATTCATACTTTATCCAACCAAACCCTAGCTGGCCAAAATTCTATATAGTCCCTCAACAAGTATTTTCTTTTCATTTTAAATTAAATCTAGGTTCCTTAAACTATAATTACAATAATTAAACTATAAATTCCATATTTAACTACTAACCTTGAATGCAGAATTTTCCACCTCTCAAAACTTCTTCTTTCTTTTTCTTTTTGTTGTCAATCTCCTTATCAAGGTCTAAAATCAAACTTTAATGTTGGTGGTTTGGGGTTTTATGGTGAGGAAGGGAGGAGAAATTAAGCTTTTAAGGGTTAAAAATGGTGGAATTGTGAGAGAATTAGAGAGAAAGAGAGAGTGACGGAAACAAGAAGAAGAAGACCACTTTTTCTTTTTATTTTTTTGTCTTATTTTTGTAATATTTATCCTCACTTTTTCATATTTTAAATTATAATATTAATGAGTTCATGCTTGCATCACCATGATTATATCATAATTCTTTTTAATTTAATTTTCTTTTCCTTTTGTTTTTCCCATACTTATTTAATTTAATTCCATATTTCAAAATTTTCATTTCTCAGATTTTATTTGACAGTTAGGTTAGGAGTCAGCTCTAGGGGTGAATTGACCAAATTGCCCCTCACCGGTTCGACCCAGTTTGCAAATAATTCAATATTTCTTTCGGATCCCTGATCTAATTATTTGACTTGCTTAACAATTCTTTTCTGTGATTTTCTCTTTTCCACAGTGTTCGCAATAGTCCTAAGGACCGCAGCATCACATTTTTCGGCTCGAAATTTGAGTTTAGACTGACCTCGCAGTCACTTCCCGGGAAGGTCACCCATCACTGTGACTCCTGGCTCATTTAACCTTTTATATTCTGTTTTTCCTATTTTTACTTTTCTATCTGGTAATCACTATTTATTTTTGATAAGGGCTTTTCTAGTTGTCTTAAACATAGTTCTAATCCTCTTAATTGTCTGGACCGATACCGATCACCAGAACAGTAACATATACCAGGCTATGCAAATAAGGGTGTTACAAAAATATTACAACCTTTATAATGCATGCCCAAAATTTAAAAGTGTAACATGCCCTAGTATTCCTAGTAAGATTAGTTTGGATATATTGGCATGCCAATAGGGTTCAGTTAATCACTATTTATTTTTGATCAGGGCTTTTCTAGTTGTCTTAAACATAGTTCTAATCCTCTTAATTGTCTGGACCGATACCGGTCACCGGAACAGTAACATATACCAGGCTATGCAAATAAGGTGTTACAAAAATATTACAACCTTTATAATGCATGCCCAAAATTTAAAAGTGTAACATGCCCTAGTATTCCTAGTAAGATTAGTTTGGATATGTTGGCATGCCAATAGGGTTCAGTTAGTAGTACTGCACATGGCATTATGCCATTCTGTGATTTTATGGTTTTTAGCCATTCTGATATTATAATGATACTTGGCCCTATGCCTAATGTTTATTACAACTTATCAGCTGTTCTATTGCACACCAGGAGATACATATGTGATCGATGGCGTGACGGCCCGAGGTACTTGGTACCTAGTGCCAGTTTACCTGTTTATCCAGTCCAGTCATCCATTATAGGTTACTTGGGCAACAAAAAAAATGAAAATTGATAAATTTAATGAAATAATGAATATAACAAGTACCAAATAAATAAGATTACAAATAATTATAAAAAAATTTGTCTGTATAAAGACATCAATACATTCACTGCATATTTATTTTCTTTTAGTTCTTTTTATTTTATTATTGGCACCACTAGGCATTATTGATTAGCGCGTTGCTTTTTGCCATGCGTAGGTTCTTGAGAGACTGATAGAGAGCCCAGTAGACCACAGACTGGGTGAGGCCATCCACAGTTCTGCATAGTGTTCGTGTCAACTCACAGACTTCAGTGAATTGGTAGGACACTAGGTCTCATTTTGGTATTTTGTAATTAACTTTTATTTTCTCATGTATAATTGAGACTTATGTAATATATTTTGGTATTAATGTAAATAGTGAAAATTTTGTGTTTATAAATGAAAAATTAAGTATTTTTTTATGACTTGTATATAAATATCATGTGAAATGAATGAATAAGAAATGGAAGTATTATTCAGAAATATTGAGACTTTGTTTATATAATGGATTTTGGTAACGATTGAAAACGTATTGGAAGTGTTTTTCATAGGTTTCGAAGAACTGTTTTCTCCATTTTTAGCCGGTACTCTGCCAGATTTTCTATAAAATTTACGGAACCTCAAATAAATTTATAATTTTAATTAATGACTTAAATTAATTATATTTCACAAATTGTACTTCATAACTATGAATAAAAATAAATTAAGGAAGAATAAAAATGATTGAAATAAAATAGGGTGTTCAGGTACACTGTGTGACATATCTTACTCAACTATACTGTAGACGGGTAGAGGGTGTCCCATTTAGTGGTATCAGAGTGCGATTTAGGCGTTTCTAGGTCTAAATAGAGTCCATACCATGCATTGCATTTGTAAGGGTCGAGGTGACACTAATGTAGATCTATTTGTCTTTGTTATTTTGATTAGGATATGGACCCCACATCACAGAGGGCAGTTGAGGAGGAAGTGGAGAGTCATGCTCTACCTGCAGTAACTAAGACTGGGGCTAGGGGAGAACCTGCTCCACCAGCTCCAGTAAAGCCTGCTCAGCCTCCACAGGCCATGTTCCAGTAAATGGCCGAGTTTTTTAGACAAATGGCTAAGGTAATGCCACCACCACCACCACCTCCACAGCAGAAATCACATCTGGAAAGATTAAGAAAATTTGGAGTAGTGGATTTCTTTGGCAAGAGAGAAGATGATTCTATTGCAGGCGAAAACTGGTTGAACAGAACAAGAAGGGTTTTAAAACAACTCCACTGCACTCCAGAGCAAAACCTAGAAGCTGTTGTATCTCTGCTGCAAGATAATGCCTACTAATGATGAGATACAGTGTCTAGTGAAGTGCAACCATAACTAATAACCTGGGACTTCTTCTTCTCATAGTTCAAAAAAAAGCATGTGGGTAGTGTATACCTGGAAGAGAGAAGAAGAGAATTCATTAACTTGAGGCAGAAACACCTGACAGTGGCAAATTATGAAAAGGAATTTGTCAGATTGAGTCGTTATGGAAGGGAGATAGTCCCTAATGAGGCTGAAAGGTGTAAAAGATTTGAAGAGGGACTAAATGAAAACATAAAGACAATGATCACTGCCTTGGGAATTACAAACTTCACCAAGTTAGTGGAAGCTGCATTAAAAGTTGAGAAAGTTAGAATAAGTGAGCAGACTAGAAGAGAGAGACAGCAGAAGAGGGGCCCGGGTCAGTCTAGCTCATCTCCTGCACTAGGAAAGAAGTTCAAAGGTCCACCTGCACATGGTTCAGGTCAACCTCAAGGTCAGGGTCAGTCCTAGGGGCCCAAGCCATGGTTCACCCCTAAGAGAGGTCAGTCCACACCATCAGTGGGCAGCTCACCAGCGACGGGGTTCAGGGGACCAGCCCCAGCATCTTCTGCATGTCTACATTGCCTGAAGTGGCATAAGGGGGAATGTTGGAGAGTAACGGGTTCCTATTTAAGGTGTAGGTCAACAGAGCATCAGTTAAGGAACTGTCCATGCAGAATTGCTACAGCTACTCCAACACAAGCAGACAGACCTGCTCCTGCACCTCAAAGGGGTAGGAAATCTGGCAAATCTGAGGTATGGGACTATTACAGAGAGCTGCATCTGAGCCAGCAGAGAGGCCAAAGGTCAGAGCACCTGCCAGAGCCTATGCCATAAGAGCTCAGGAGGAGCAAGATGCCTCGGATGTCATCAGGGGTATGTTCTCCCTCTACAATACATCTGTGCATGCATTGGTGGATCCAGGATCCACTCATTCATACATCTGCATCAACCTCCCCATAGAAAGGGGAATACTAGGGGAGAGTGACCAAGACATTCTGGTCACTAATCCATTGGGCCACAGTAAAGTGGTGAATAAAGTGTACAAGGGTTGCCCGTTAAGGATTAAGGGGTATGAATTCTTGGCAAACCTGATTGAATTGTCTTTCCATGAGTTTGATGTGATTTTGAGAATGGACTGGTTGTCACGTCAGTAGGCAATGGTTGATTGTAAACTGAAGATGATTTCCTTGAAAACTCCTGAGGGTAATGAGATCACAATTGTGGGGGAAAGGACAGATTTCTTGTCTAATGTTATTTTAGCCACAGTTATAAGAAAACTGATGAGAAAAGGCTGTGAAGCCTACCTAGCACATGTGGTTGACACTAGGCAGGCTAAGCCAAATCTATGTGACATACCCAAAGTAAGAGACTTCCCAAATGTATTCCCTGAAGAATTGTCTGGCTTGCTATCAGGAAGGGAAGTTGAATTTATTATTGAGATACTACCGGGTACAGCACCAATCTCTATTGCTCCTTATAGGATGGCACCCATGCACTGAAGGAACGAAAATCGATGTGAGCTACTTTGGATAAGGGGTTCATAAGCCCTAGTGTGTCACCATGGGGAGCTCCAGCGCTGTTTGTAAAAAAGAAGGATGGGACTTTGAGGTTATGCATTAATTACCGGTAGTTGAATAAAGTGACAATGAAGAACAAATATCCGTTGCCTAGAATTGATGATCTGTTTGATCAGTTGAAGGGAGCAGGAGTATTTTCTAAAATTGATCTCAGATCAGGGTATCATCAATTGAGGGTGAAGGATGTAGATGTGCAAAAGACTGCATTTAGGACCTGGTATGGACATTATGAGTTTCTAGTGATGCCCTTTGGCCTAACAAATGCACCAGCAGCATTCATGGACCTTATGAACCATATCTTCCATCCATACTTAGATCGGTTCATAGTCATTTTTATTAATGATATTTTGGTGTATTCCAAGACCAGGGAAGAACAAGATGAGCATTTGAGGATTGTTCTGCAAACCCTACGAGAAAAGGAGTTGTATGCTAAGTTATCCAAGTGTGACTTCTGGTTGAATGAAATTACATTTCTTGGACACATAGTGTCAGCTAATGGGATTAGAGTGGATCCCAAGAAAATAGAAGTAGTGATGGAATGGAAGGCTCCCAGGAATACAACTGAGGTCAAAAGTTTCTTTGGGCTAGCTGGGTATTACAGAAGATTTGTGAAGGGATTTTCCTTAATAGCTGCTCCAATGACCAAGTTGTTACACAAGAATGTCAGATTTGACTGGAATGACAAGTGTCAGGCCAATTTTGAAAAGTTAAAGGCTATGTTGATAGAGGCACCAGTGTTAACACAGCCAGTGTCAGGAAAGGACTTTGTGTTCTATAGTGATGCCTCTCATAATGCTTTAGGGTGTGTATTGATGCAAGAGGGGAAGGTGGTTGCCTATGCTTCCAAGCAGCTAAGGCCACATGAACAGAATTACTCTACCCATGATCTAGAACTTGCAGCAATTATCTTCACACTGAAGATATGGAGGCATTACTTATATGGTGAAAAGTGCTACATTTACACTGATCACAAAAGTTTGAAATACTTGCCAACCCAAAAGGAGCTCAACCTTAGACAGAGGCGATGGATTGAGTTCCTAAACGACTATGATTGTGTGATTGACTACCATCCTAGGAAGGCAAATGTAGTTGCTGATGCTTTGAGCAGAAAATCCATCACAGCTTTGAGATCATTGAATGCTCATCTATCTTTGGCTCGAGATGGAGCTATTTGGGCTAAGTTACAAGTGAGGCCAAACCTGCTACAGCAGATTTTAGATGGGCAGAAGGTAGATGAGAAGTTAATGACCACTATGAGTAAAATCTCAGAACGGAAGGCAAATAACTATGAGGTGAAAGCAAATGGGTGTCTGTACTATAAAGGAAGAGTATGTGTACCAGATGATGGAGAATTGAAAGCCAATATTCAGAAAGAGGCACACATCAGTGTTTATGCTATGCACCCAGGAAGTACAAAAATGTATCATGACTTGAAGCTTCATTATTGGTGGCCTGGTATGAAGAAGGACATAGCTGACTATGTCACTAAATGCTTGACATGTTAGCAAGTCAAGGTAAAACATTAAGTTCCATCGGATTTGCTACAACTCATAAGCATACCTGAATGGAAATGGGATCGGGTCACCATGGATTTTGTAAGTGGTCTACCTCTCACCTAGAAGAAGCATGATGCGGTATGGGTGATAGTAGATAGATTGAGAAAGTTAGCACACTTTCTGCCAGTTAGGACTGACTACTCACTGGAGAAGTTAACAGAATTATATATCAGTGAGATAGTTAAACTGCATGGAATTCCACTTTCCATCATATATGATCGAGACCCAAGGTTTACATCGAGATTTTGGAAGAAGTTGCATGAATCCTTGGGTACACATTCAGCACAGTTTTCCATCCTCAGACGGATGGGCAATCAGAAAGACTAATCCAAGTAAACAATTGAAACCAATTGAATTAATACAAATATTGAACTGAAATGATAATAATAACATGAAATATATGTCAGGTCCTCGAGGATATGCTGAGGAGTTGTGTCATTAAGTTTGAGGGAAGTTGGGATAGATACCTCCCACTGGCAGAATTTGCATGCAACAATAGCTATCAAGCTAGCATCCAAATGGCCCCGTATGAAGCACTGTATGCGAGGAAATGTAGAACTCCAGTGTGTTGGACTAAATTGGGTGAAGATAAACTAGCAGGACTAGACCTGGTGAAATAGACCGAGGAGAAAGTAAAACTAATCAAAGCCAATTTGAAGGTTGCCTCAGACAGACAAAAATCTTATGCCGACCTGAAGAGAAAAGAAATAGAATATGCAGTTGGCGACAAAGTGTTCCTCAAGGCATCACCGTAGAAGAAGGTACTAAGGTTTGGAAGAAAAGGTAAGTTAAGCCCTAGGTTCATTGGCCCATATGAAGTTATTGAATATGTGGGTTCAGTAGCCTACAGGCTAGCTTTACCACCAGAGCTGGATAAGATCTACAATGTGTTCCATGTATCTATGCTGAGAAGATATTGCTCAAATCCTTCACATGTCATCTCCATGGAAGAAATTGAAGTACAACTAGATTTGACATATGAAGAAGAACCCATACAGATCTTAGCTCGGGAAGTGAAAGAGTTGAGGAATAAGCAGATTCCACTAGTGAAAGTGCTTTGAAGGCATCACAACACCGAGGAGGCAACTTGGGAAAGTGAAAAGACGATGAGGCAATAGTTCCCTCAACTGTTTGCATCAGGTAAATCTCGAGGATGAAATTTAAATTAGAGGGGAACAGTTGTAACACCCTCACTGTAGCAATTCCACACATTTTACTATTTCAGTGACCCGTGTTGGTCCGGACAGCTAGAACGTCTGAAAAAATATTTAAACTAAAGTGAGAAACCATAATTAACTCAAATATTAATAAGAAAAATTTAGGAAAGATTTTAGAAATAAAATACAAACCAAGTTAAATGAGCCGGTGCCCTAGCGATGGGTAACCCAGTGGGAAGTTGCGGTCATCGCAACTACGAGCCCTAGACTCGAGAGAAAATTCATAAAATAATTTTTGGGATTCCAGAGAAGGGTCATTGAGGTTTCTAAGGCATTAGATGCTAAGAAAATGCTTAGAAAAATTTTTCAATTGATACAGACAATTTTGGCCTGTTAAGCCAAACGGAGGGCATTTTGGTCATTTTGTCTTCAGAGATGAGTTTTGGCCAACTTATCCAGCTAAGTAAATAATTATTATGACATAAAATGTGAATAAATATTGCTAAAAATTAAATTAGAAATGAGTAGAGAAGAGAAGAAAAGAAAATGAAAGAAAATGCTAATTATGACATCATATGATGTCATTTAAATTTCCTCCACCAATCACTATTTATTAAACTCATTAAAAGGGATAAGGAAGATCAAAACTTAACAAAATAATTCTGCTTCTTCCTCACCAAACCAGACGTCTCCCTTACCCAAACCCATTCCTCCGTTAAAAAGCTTTCCAAGCTTCACTCCCCACCAAATCTCACCATAAAATCACTCAAGCTCTTCACTAAACTTGATCCTCACACCTTAAATCACCACTAGGCAGCAAAAAGAGGAAGGAAAAAGGAAGTTTTATTAGCTTGAAATTTTGTTCCAAGTGGTTAGTGTCCAAACTCTTACTACTTTTGATTTAATTCATGTTTAATGGCATGAAATAAGTAGGAAATATAAGAAAACAACATAAAAATGTGTATGTATGCACTCTTATAATTTCGGCAGCTAGGGTTGGTTAGGGTTTGATGATTTTGCTTGATAGCAAAGTGGTTCTGAGCTGCCCTTGGTATGAGATGAGTGATTGAATATGTTTGTGTAAGTGAAATGCAAGTGGAATGCATGAAAGAACTTGAAAAAAATATGGACACTTGAACAACATTAGGGTTTACACATGTAATGGTATGTTAACTTCGTAATGGTCAATTAGTGACCATTTGAATGTGTGTGAGGAGGAATTGATGTGAGTAAGGATGTTGGAATTGAAATTAGGCATTCTGCCCTTGGAAACTTGCAGGACTGGGTGTGAGTCTAGCAGGTTTGGGCAGCCATAAATGGAGTTGTATAGGTTCAATTAGTGCAAGGCCAATTGAACATAAAACTAGACACATAATGGCACAACTTTGATGAAGAAACCCTGCCTAGAAAACCAAACCAAGTTGACCTGAAAATTGCCCTAATCCAAGTGACTTGCATTCTGCCTGGGCAAAATGATCAAATAAATAGTGTTTATTCATTTGATCATAACTCAGTGTAGAAAGGTCCAATTCACCTAAAATTTTACAAAAGATAGCTGAGATATAGACCTACAACTTTCATGAAGAAACGAAACCCAAATTTTGATCATAACATGTTCAAAAATTGACCTGTAGTCAATATACAAAACATTATAGATTTGGTTCTGTCCAGAAAATTTGGAAAATTTACAATCTGGCCAGTTATAGTATTTAGGCCATAACTTGAGCTACAAAACTCTAAATGGAGCAATTCAAAGAAGGAAATGTAACTAGACAGAATAAGGAACAACTTTCATGAAGACAAATTTGCTAAATTCCTACTGTACAAATGAATAATGGAATAGTAAACTTAGTGCTTCAAATATGAAAATTGTGAATAACTAACACTAAGCCTTGAAATGGTATTGGCAACCAATACCAACAAATTTAAAATGCAAAATGTGGTATGTTGAGGATATTAGAACCAATGTACCTATTGTCTATGCAAAAGTCAATATTTTAGTTGACTAATAAAATAAATAGTAACACTTAAACTTCAATTTCAAGAATTGTAAAATTTAAAAGTGTAACATGCCCTAGTACACCTAGTAAGATTGGTTTGGATAGGTTGGCATGCCAATAGGGTTCAGTTAGCAGTACTGCACATGGCATTATGCCATTCTATGATTTTATGGCTTTTAGCCATTTCTGATATTATGATGATACTTGGCCCCGTGCTTAATATTTATTACAGTTTATTAGCTATTCTGTTGCACACCGGGAGATACATATATGACCAATGGTGTGACGGCCCGAGGTACTTGTTACCCAGTGCTAGTTTATCCATTTATCCAGTCCAGTAATCCATTATAGGTTACTTGGGAACCAAAAAAATAAAAATTGATAAATTTAATGAAATAATGAATATAACAAGTACCAAATAAATAAGATTACAAATAATTACAAAAAATTTGTCTGCATAAGACATCAGTACATTCACTGCATATTTATTTTCTTTTAGTTCTTTTTATTTTACCATTAAGCATTATTGCTTAGACCGTTGCTTTTTGTCACGCGTAGGTTCTGGAGAGACTGACAGAGAGCCCAGTATACCACAGGCTGGGTGAGGCCGTCCACAGTTCTGCATAGTATCCATGTCACCTCACAGACTTCAGTGCATTGGTAGGACACTAGGTCTCATTTTGGTATTTTGTAATTAACTTTTATTTTCTCATGTATAATTGAGACTTATGTAATGTATTTTGGTATTAATGTAAATAGTGGAAATTTGTATTTATAAATCAGAAATTGAGTATTTATTTATGACTTGTATATGAATATCATGTGAAATGAATGAATGAGAAATGGAAGTATTGTTGAGAAATATTGAGACTTTGTTGATATAATGGATTTTGGTAATGATTGAAAACGTATTGGAAGTGTTTTTCACAGGTTCCAAAGAACTATTTTCTCTATTTTTAACCGATAATCTGCCGGATTTTCTATAAAATATGTGAAACCTCAAATAAATTTATAATTTCAATTAATGACTTAAATGAATTATGTTTCACAAATTGTGCTTTATAACTATGAATAAAAATAAATTAAGGAAGAATAAAAATGATTGAAATAAAATAGGGTGTTCAGTTACATTGTATGACATATCTTACTCGGCTATACTGTAGACGGGTAAGAGGTGTCACAATTGACTGAGAAAATGTCAAAGAAAAACTAATTAATTAGTGCAAAGAAAAACAAAAATTAAAGAAATCAGCGGGTCAAGAAGTTAATCGGTAGCACCGAAAAATTTGAAATGCAACCCGAAGAGGGGCATTAAAGGGATACCACACCTTGGGCAGCACTTAGGGAGCAAGAAAGAAAGGTTTTAATGAGTTTTTAACAAGCTTCAAATTAAGTAAGTGTTCATTTCCTCTCCCTTTCTTCATTAATGTTTGTCTTGGTGTTGAGATAAGTTGATTTATGGAAGAAATGTTGAGGTTTTTATGATTTAGGGTGGTGTTCCATTTTTAGCAGGCATGGAAGTTCAAAATGTTTAGCTTGTTTTTATATGTAAATGGTAATTTGAGGTGTTGATTTAAGTGCTTAAATGTATAGGAGTGATTTACCATGTATATAGTTTGAATTGTAAGTTTAAAAATTGAAAAGGGAAGCTTGATGTATATGTGTAACTTGGGCAGTGTTATGGTGAAGTTGGAAGTGTTTAATTGCATGGAATGGTTTGTTTAATTATGGTACTAAAAGTGACAGAATATATATATGATATAGTAGTGAATATATATGTAATTTAATAGTGAATTTATATGTAATGGTTAGGAGGGTTATGTGTATATATTGTTTAGAATTGGATATTGTGAATTGGAACTGTAATTGGTGCATAGTTAATTGGTTATATACTGCCCAAAGTGACTATTATGTGAAGTGATGAATGGTTATAGTATGATACAAATTCAGAATTGGGTTTGGGAATTGAAGTTATAGCTAGTTGAATGTGTGATTGGTTGGTGCTTCAAAAATGTGTTAAGGGCAGTATGTGTTTTAGGCTATAAATGGAATTGTGTGACTCCAATTGGTATGAGGCCAATTAAAGGTGAAACTAGGCATAAAATGTGCCAACTTTCATGTTGGATGTGACACCCCATACCCGTGTACAGTATACCCGAGTAAGCAATGTCACACGGTGTATCGGCACACTCTAATATACCTTAATTAATTTTTATCATGCTTTTGAATATAACTTATGAAATATAATGTATTTGAGCCATTTAGCTAAAATATAATTTATTTGAGGTTCCGAAAATTTTAAAGAAAATCCGGCAGAGTATAGGCTAAAAATGGAGAAAACAGTTCTTCGGAACCTGTGAAAAACACTTCCAATAATCGTATTCAGTCATTCTCAAACTCCAATGTCATTACAAACTCAATATTTTTCAATTCCAGTTCTCAATCATCATTTCTCAGGGTACTCATATATAAACAACAAATAAATACTCAAATTACTTCCATACATAACCATAAATCTTCATTATTTACATGAACCTCAAAATACATTACATAAGTTCATTTACATATGAGAAAATAGAAATTTAGTTACAAAATACCAAAATGACACCTAGTGTCCTACCAATGCACTGCAGAAGTTGAGGTGACACGGACATCGTGCGTAATCGCAGATGGACTCACCCAGTCTGCGGTCTACTGGGCTCACGATCTGTATCTCCAGAACCTACGAGTGGCAAAAGCAACGCGCTAAGCAATAATGCTTAGTGGTGCAATAATAAAATAAAAGAAAATAGCAGAAAATAAATATGTATTTAATCTATGTCTTATTTGTTTTGTATCTGTTATATTCATTTATTTCTTTAACTTTGTCCATTTTCATTCATTTGGTTGCCCAAGTAACTTATACTAGACGACTGGACTGGATAAACGGGTAAACTGGCACTGGGTATCAAGTACCTCGGGCCGTCACACCATCGGTCACATATGTATCTCCGGCAGGTAAATGTAACTAACAAGCTGTAAATAATATTAGGCATGAGGCCACATCTCAATACAAGGTCAGAATGGCTAAAAGCCATGAAATCACAGAATGGCATATTGCCATGTGCAGTACGGCTAACTGAACCCTATTGGCATGCCAAACTATCCAAACCAATCTTGTTAGGTATACTAGGGCATTTGAAACTTTTAAATTCTTCAATTTGTGAATTTCAAGTTTTGGTGTTACTATTCACCTCATTGGTCAACAAAAATGTTGACTTTTGGATAGAAAATATGTACATTGACTTTGGCACTCCCAACATACCACATTTGGCATTTAAGACTTGTTGGAATTGGTCACCATTACTATTTCTCAACTTAAATCTAAGAGGGCAGAAATTTCAGTTTTTGTGACCCAACTTTACTGTTCCATTGGGCCCTGTTGCAGTGGGAATTTGAGGAATGGTAAACATGAAAGTTGTTCCTTATTTTGTCTAGTTGAATTTCCTTTTTTTAATCACTCCATTTGGAGTTTTGTAGCTCCAGATATGGTCCAAGAACCACAGCTGGCCGGATTTCCAAAACTGCAGAATTACCAAATCTACAGTACCATAAACAGTAACTGTGACTGCCATTTGGGTTAGGTTCTGGTCATAATTTGGGATAGATTTCTTCATGAAAGTTGTTTGTCTATGTCTTAACTTGTTGCTTTAAAAATTTCAGGTCAATTGACCACATCCACAGTGAGTTATGGCCAAATGAACAGTTACTGTTCATTTGGTCATTTCTGTAGGTGCTGTTGCAGGGTATCCAGATTGGGGCCAACTTTTGGTCCACTTGCTTTGGTCTTTTGGGCATGGTTTCTTCAGCAAAAATGTGCCATTATAAACCTAGTTTCATTTCCAATTAGCCAAACACCAATTGGACCTACACAGCCAAAGTTATGGCTGTGTAAGTGGGCTGGAATCTCAGCCACCATGCTGCTGTCTTTAGTCAGCCTACCATTCCACTTTGCCATGCCATTTTTCAGTCCAATTTATGGTCAACATACCTCAAATGGTCACTAATTGACCATTAAAATGTTCTTTAACCATTTCATAAGCCAAGTCAAATTTTCATTCCTAAACCCTAGCTAAATTTCAAAGTTTTCACAATTTCCTTAATTAACTCTTTCATTCTCTATATATATATGTATACACTTTAAACCTAAGCTCTAGTTCACTCTAAGTCCATCAAAACAATCAAACTCATCCTTCCTTAGGGCTGCCGAAAATTGAAGATACCCTAACATATATAATTTTCTTCAAATTTTTACAATTTCTTAACTTAAAGTGATGCTCTAACAAAGATTAAATGAGTGAGAGTGGAAGTATAGCACTAACCTCTTTGCTCAACTTATTGAGCTTGTGAAAACTCTAGAATTCCTCCTCTTTGTGGCTGCCTAGAGTTACCTTGTGATGTGGGGATAAGTTTTAGTGAATGGAGTAGGAAAATTTATGGTGAAATAAGGAGAGAACTTGAGCTTTGGTTGAAGGATTAATGGAGGTTTAGGGCAAGCAAAGTTTCGGCTGGAATTGGAGAAGAAGAAGGCAGCTGCATTTTTAATTCTTTTTTCTTGGTTTGTCTCTTTTATTGGTTAGTTTAAAGGGTTGTTTAATTTTGATTGGTGGAAGTTTTTAAATGACATCCTAATGATGTCATATTTGGCTTTTTTATTGATTTTTCTTTTCTTTTCTTTTCTACTAACTTCAAATTAATTTTTCATCAACATTAATTCATATTTTGTGTCATATTAATTATTTACTCAACTGGACAAGTCGGCCAAAAATCACCTCTGAAGGCGAAATGACCAAAATGCCCTCCGTTTGGCTTAGCGGGTCAAAATTGTCTGTACCGATTGAAAAATTTTTCTAAGTACTTTCTTAGCATTCTAATGCCATGGGAACCTCAATAACCCTTCTCTGGAGTCCCAAAAATTATTTTATGAATTTTTCCCCTGGTCTAGGGCTCCTCGTTGTGAGAACCGCAACTTCCCTCTGGTTACCCATCGCTTGGGCACCGGCTCGTTTAACTTGATTGTATTTTATTTCTAAAATTTTTCCTAAATTTTTCTTATTAATATTTGAGTTAATTATGGTTCCTGACTTTAGTTTAAATATTTTTCCGGACGTTCTAGCTGTCTGGACCAACACTGGTCACCAGAGCAGTAGAATGTACGGAATTGCTACCGGGAGGGTGTTACAACTCTTCCCCTCTAATTTAAATTTCGTCCTCGAAATTTACCTGATGCAAACAGTTGAGGGAACTGTTGCCTCATCGTCTCTTCACTTTCCCAAGTTGCCTCTTCGGTGTTGTGGTGCCTCCATAGCACTTTCACCAGTGGAATCTGCTTGTTCCTCAATTCTTTTACTTCCCGAGCTAGGATCCGTAGAGATTCTTCTTCATATGTCAAATCCGGTTGTATTTCAATTTCTTCCCTGGAGATGACATGTGAAGGATCTGAGCTGTATCTTCTAAGCATGGACGCGTGGAACACATTGTGGATCTTGTCCAGCTCTGGTGGTAAAGCTAGCCTATAGGCCACTAGTCCCACACGTTCAATGATTTCATATGGGCCAATGAACCTAGGGCTCAACTTACCTTTTCTTCCAAACCTCAATACTTTCTTCCATGGTGACACCTTGAGGAACACTTTATCGCCAACCGCATATTCTATTTCTTTTCTCTTCAGGTCGGCATAAGATTTACATCATGCGAGGCAACCTTGATTGGCTTTGATTAGTTTCACTTTCTCCTCATCTGTTTCACTGTGTCCGCCCCACCACTTGTTCGCCAATTCATCCAAAGACACACTGGATTTCTACATTTCCTCCCATACAGTGCTTCATATGGGGCCATTTGGATGCTAGCTTGGTAGCTATTGTTGTATGCAAATTCTGCCAGTGGGAGGTACCTATCCCAACTCCCCTCAAACTCAATGACACAACTCCTCAGCATATCCTCAAGGACCTGACATATATTTCATGTTATTGTTATCATTTTAATTCAATATTTGCATCAATTCCATTGGTTTCAATTGTTTACCTGGATTACTCTTTCTGATTGCCCATCCGTCTGAGGATGGAAAGCTGTGCTGAAGTGGAGTTGTGTACCCAAGGACTCATGTAACTTTTTCCAGAATCTCGATGTAAACCTTAGGTCTCGATCAGATATGATGGAAAGTGGAATTCCATGCAGTCTAACTATCTCACCGATATACACTCGCTAACTTCTCCGGTGAGTAGTCACCCTAATCGGCAGAAGTGTGTCGACTTCATCAATCTATCCACTATCACCCATACCGCATCATGTTTCTTCCGGTGAGAGGTAGACCACTTACAAAATCCATGGTGACTGATCCCATTTCCATTCGGTATGCGATAGTCGTAGCAAACCCGATGGAACTTGATGTTCGCTTGACTTGTCGACATGTCAAGCATTTAGTCACATAGTCGCTATGTCCTTCTTCATACTGTGCCACTAATATCAAGCTTGATCATGATACATCTTTGTACTTCCTGGGTGCATAGCATATACACTGGTGTGTGCCTCTTTCAGAATACTGGCCTTCAATTCCCCATTATCTGGTACACACAGTCTTCCTTTGTAATATAGACACCCATCTGCTTTCATCTCATAGTCAGTTGCTTTTCGCTCTGAGATTTTGCTCATAATAGCCATTAACTTTCCATCTGCCTTTTGCCCATCTAAAATCTGCTGTAGCAGGTTTGGCCTCACTTGCAACTCAGCCAAAATAGCTCCATCTCGAACCAAAGATAGACGGGCATTCAATGATCTCAAAGCTGTCATGGATTTTCTGCTCAAAGCATCAGCAACTACATTTGCCTTCCCAGGATGATAGTCAATTACACAATCATAGTCCTTTAGGAACTCAATCCATCGCCTCTGTCTAAGGTTGAGCTCCTTCTGGGTTGGCAAATATTTCAGGCTTTTGTGGTCTGTGTAAATATAGCACTTTTCACCATACAAGTAATGCCTCCATATCTTCAGTGCGAAGATAATTGCTGCAAGCTCTAGATCATGGGTAGGGTAATTCTGTTCATGTGGCCTCAGCTGCCTAGAAGCATAAGCGACTACCTTCCCCTCTTGCATCAATACACACCCTAACCCATTATGAGAAGCATCACTGTAGACCACGAAGTCCTTTCCTGACACTGGCTGTGTTAACACTGGTGCCTCTGTCAACATAGCCTTCAACTTCTCAAAACTGGTCTGACACTTGTCATTCCAGTCAAATCTGACATTCTTGTGTAACAACTTGGTCATTGGAACAGCTATTAAAGAAAATCCCTTCACAAATCTTCTGTAATACCCAGCTAGCCCCAAGAAGCTTCTGACCTCAGTTGTGTTTCTGGGAGGCTTCCATTCCATCACTGCTTCTATTTTCTTGGGATCCACCCTAATCCCATTAGCTGACACTATGTGTCCAAGGAATGCAATCTCATTCAACCAGAAGTCACACTTGGACAACTTATCATACAGCTTCTTTTCTCTCAGGGTTTGCAGAACAATCCTCAAATACTCATCATGTTCTTCCCTGGTCTTAGAATACACCAAAATATCATCAATAAAGACCACTATGAACCGATCTAAGTGTGGATGGAAGATATGGTTCATAAGGTCCATGAATGTTGCTAGTGCATTTGTTAGGCCAAAGGGCATCACCAGAAACTCATAATGCCCATACCGGGTCCTGAATGCAGTCTTTGGCACATCTACATCCTTCACCCTCAACTGATGATACCCTGATTTGAGATCAATCTTAGAAAATACTCCTGCTCCCTTCAACTGATCAAATAGATCATCAATTCTAGGCAATAGATATTTGTTCTTCATAGTCACTTTATTCAACTGCCGGTAATCAATGCATAGTTTCAAAGTCCCATCCTTTTTCTTTACAAACAGCACTGGAGCTCCCCATGGTGACACACTGGGGCGTATGAACCCCTTATCAAGCAACTCTTGCAACTGAGTTTTCAACTCCCTCAATTCAGTGGGTGCCATCCTATAAGGAGCAATGGAAATGGGTGTTGTACCTGGCAGTGTCTCAATAGCAAATTCAACTTCCCTTTCTGGTGGCAAACTAGGCAATTCTTCAGGAAATACCTCTGGGAAGTCTCTTACTGTGGGTATGTCACTCAAGTTTGGCTTAGCCTGCCTAGTATCCACCACATGTGCTAGGTAGGCTTCACAGCCTTTTCTCATCATTCTTCTTGCAACTGTGGCTGAGATAACATTGGACAAGAAATCTGTCCTTTCACCCACAACAGTGATTTCATTACCTTCAGAGGTATTCAAAGAAATTCTCTTCAATTTGCAATCAACTATTGCCTGATGACGTGACAACCAGTCCATTCCCAAAATCACGTCAAACTCGTGGAAGGGCAACTCAATCAGGTCTGCCAAGAATTCATACCCCTGAATCCTTAACGGGCAACCCTTGTATACTTTGTTCACCACTACACTGTGGCCCAATGGATTAGTGGCCAGAATGTCTTGGTCACTCTCCCCTACTAGTATCCCCCTTTCTACGGGTAGGTTGATGCAAATGTAGGAATGAGTGGATCCTGGATCCACCAATGCATGCACAGGTGTATTGTAGAGGGAGAACGCGTACGATGACGCCAGGGCATCTTGCTCCTCCTGAGCTCTAATAGCATAAGCTCTTGCAGGTGGTCTGCTGTCAGGCCTCTCTGCTGGCTCAGATGCAGGCCTTTGTGATGGTCCTACAGCCTCAGATTTGCCAGATTTTCTACCCCTTTGTGGTGCAGGAGCAGTGCATGCGCTTGTGTTGGAGCATTTGTAGTGGTTCTGCGTGGGCGGTTCCTTAGCGATGCTCTGTCGACCCACATCTTAAGCAGGCACCAGTCACTCTCCAACACTCCCCCTTATGCCATTTCAAACAGTGTGGACATGCAGAAGATGTTGGGGCTGGTCCCCTGAACCCCATCCCTGGAGAGCTGCCCACTGATGGTGTAGACTGGCCTCTCCTGTAACACCCCTAAGTTCGGTAGTGCGTTCTGCTGCTCCAGTGACCAGTGTTGTCCGGACAGCTAGGATGCCTAGAACCACACTTCAATGAGAGTGAGGAGACATAAAATAATGAAATAAAAGAAAAGAAAGTACAAGAAAAACAAAGGAAAAATGATTGCAAAGAAATGTGATCAAGTTAAGCAATGGAAACCTAACGATGGGTGATCGCCTTTGGGAAGTCACGGCGTGGACCGTTGATCGCCTCGATCATGGAACCCTGGAAAACATTTTTGGGACATAAATAGACCCTTGTTGAAGAATAAATATCATTAGAAATATCAAAGAAAAATTAAATAATTAGTACAAAGAAAAGTGAAAAATCGAAAAACAGACAAAATACGGTGTTACCGAAAAATCAGGAATGCCACCCGAACAGGGGCATTATGGTCATTTGACATCCCGAAGTGTCTTTTGACCTAAATGTCCATTAAAAATAAATAGTATTACACTTAGAAAATAAAATGAAAAATTAAATTGGTGGTACCTAAAAAAAATAGTGAAAATTATGGGTTAAATGTGGAATAAATGAATAATTACTTTATTATATGATTAAGTACTAAGTGGACCACTAAGGGGATTAATTAAATACATAGTGGGACATGTGTACACTTAAAATGCAGCTGAATAAGTCATCTTCCTCATTTGCATTCAAATTGCCGAATTGAAGAGTGAAGGAAACTCCATAGCCATTTTTCATGCAAGCTTTCTTAACTCTCCATTTTCAACTCCAACCTCTTAGTGTTCTTCATTAAACTTTGTCTACACATCACAAGGAAGATATTGATACTAATTTTGAGAAGTTTGATGAAGGTTTAGCAAGTTACAATTAAAGGTAAGTTTGCATTTTTGAGAATTTCTTTGTTAAAGTTTATGTTCATGTTATGGGTGTTAGTTTGGTGAAAGAAAATTTTGAGTTTGAAGGGTTATTGTTGTTGCCATTTTGGACAGCCATGGGTCACGTTTTTGATGAGGTATTTGTGTATATAATTGATGAGAAATAATGTTAATCATGGTGATTTAGTAACCTAGTGATTTAATGCATGTATATATGGTGAATGATGCACTTTGATGGGAATTGGCATATGGTACGGCAATGTGATGTTGATGAATGAATTGTGGCAGCTTGTGGACACTTGAATAATGGTGTATATTGAAGGGAGTGTGGGCAGCATATTGACCTAGAAGGATTGATGATATGTATGTCAATTTACATTGTAAAGTGTATGTAAAGTTTGTAATGTTTAGGTGTGTTTGTAATGGTACTTAGAAATTGTAATTGTGAATGATATTTGGTGTGTTGAGGGTGATTGGAATCTGCCCAAAATAATGCTAATGTTATGTAGAAAATGTTGTTGGTAATGTGCCAAAACAGTTTGGTAGGGTATGGAAGTAAACCTTGCAAAGGTAAGTGTGTGTTTGAAGTTGGGGTGTGTAATGCATATTAAGGGCAGTGTATATTTTGGCCTATAACCTTGAATGTGTAACCTCAATTGGTATGAGACCAATTTGAGGTGAAACTAGGCACAAAATGTGCCAACTTTCATTGAGAAACCATGCCAAAATTCTGCTTGCAAGGTGACCTAAAAATTTGACCAATTCGGATTAGGTGCAATTAGGACCTGAAAAATGACCAATTGGGCAGCAGTGAGTGTTTAGGCCATAACTCACTCAAACCAGGTCCAATTGACCTGAAATTTTGACCAAGAATAGTTAAGACCCATACCTACAAGTCTTATGAAGACACCAAAGCCCAGAAATGACCATAAGCAAGTCAAACAACTTGAACAAGTTCGGGTCCAAAAACTGGCCGAACCAGAATTGACCACTTTGACCTAAAATTGACCTAAAATGGTACCATTTGACCAGCAAGAGTGTAATGACCATAACTCGGTCTACTTAACTCGGATTGACCTGAAATTTTGCACCGCGTGCAATAAGACCTAGATCTACAAGTTTGTAGTTTCGATCGAGACCCGAAAACCGAGGGAACTAGATCGTCCGATTAGGTCAAACCAGATTATTCGAATCGACAATTTGCATTAAAATGCACTAAGCAAGGAAATGACTTTGGTAAAACATACCAAATCTAAAACCCTATCAAATGTGACATATTAACGACACTAAAACCTAATTTACCTAAAACGCATAGCGAGGGTGGTATATTAGGTGATTAAGTGAATAATTGAGTTGATGCATTATTTACCAAACACCATCGATAGAGACAGTTTAAATTAGTCTTGAAACACTTCAAATTGTGTTTCTCGATTACCAAAGACTCAGGAAAAGGGAAGGAAACATCGAGTCGGATCGAGGGACATCATCGGAGGTTTGTGCACAACAAGCTGTTTCTTTTGAATTATTTTCAATGGAAATAAATATAGACTATTTGCATATCATAGTTTTAAAATGTGGAAATGTGTATGGTGGACACTTATTGATTGAAAAACATTTTGAATGGATTGAAACAGAGAAAAAGTGTTTGAATCGAATTTGATGGATACTAATTGATTGAAAAGCACGTAAATGGTTTTGTGGAAATTGAAGTGAATTACGAATTGTGTTGCCATTTTGTGAATGAAATTATAACTTTGGAAATTTATTGGATTCTTACGGATAATTTGAATAAAATGTTTGGAATTGTTTTGACTCACAATTGGCATGACACTGATAATATGTTCCTCCTCCATTAATGGGGTGAGTGTGATTATTCCTCCCTCTTTTAATTATTTGTGTGGGGTGTGTATGATTATGTTCCTCCCTCTTTGTCTTCCCTGTCTGAGGTGTGTATGGATGAGTTCTCATTATTTAGGTAGCGTCCTCCCTCATTGATTTCGATTATTGGGGTGAGCATGTCTTGTCGTGGTGTACAACACGGCATATATGGAAAAAATTGTGTCATGGCCTAAATTGTGTTATAGATTGGCAACACTTGTATTCTTGATTATTTGATCGAATTGTGTTATTATGTATTGTGAGATTGTGAAATTGATTTAAACTCTTATTGACATATACTGTCTATTGAATTCAACCATGATCTGACTTATTGAAAATTATTGTGATATTAACAAATGGAGTTTAAATTCTTGTTGACATTTATTGTCTTGAATTTAACTATGGTTTTAAGTATCCACTATTGATATGATTTATGAATTGTGATTTAAAAATTGTATTTGGTAAATGTTGTGCACCATCGAGACATTGTCTCGTGATAGCTTTATTCTTTGTCGCGGTAGAGACAGACAGGCGTGAGGCTAAATTTGCTAGTATCGCCAATGAGAGATTTTTGGGTATAGTGAGTATACCACATGTGGCATTTTATCTTGTAATGTATATTCATTGTATGTATATTTTGTTCTTGGTTTTGGCGATTGTAAATTTAAGTTGTACTGATAAAGTTGTAAAATAATTATGAGTTATTTGGCTTGTAAAAATTGTGTTATATCTTTGTATCTTAGTCTTTGAAAATCACGTGGATTTGACTTGAGAAATGTGTTGTGTTGATAAAAATGTTGGAGTTGAGATTTGAAAATATATTGAAGTGCTTTTTACTGAGTTTTACAAGAAGCTGTTTTGTCCAAAATACAAATGGCACTTTGCCAAAATTTTCTGAATATTCCAAATAAATCAAATGAGTTAGTTGTTTCACTTGATTCACCAAAGTCTTTCACACTGTAAATAGTGCTCACCCTTTGTAAAAGAAGTAAGAAAAGTTTTTAAAATCCCTTGTAGTGTATTTAATGGATTATCGATGAAGCGGAGTTGGTAATTCATTAGGTATACTACTGGGATCATGTTATGCCTTACAGAGGGTAGGGTGTGACATGTTTTAGTGGTATCGAGCAAAGTTTTTAAATTACATTTTCACTGTCATTTGAATATTCTTTCTTCACGATTACAAGCTCCAATATCATTGTTTGATACATACTGTACATTACATTATAAATATGCACTAACGGGAGAAATCTCCTTGTGTTATTGGTTTAGGAGATCTAAAATCCTCGCATTGACTATGGAAGAGGGTGATCGTTCGATCGATCAATCTATTGAAGCCGAGGTGCAAGGGGATGCCCCATGCCTACATAATGTCGTGGTTCAAGAGCACCACCTGCGATCTGCGATTCTACTGCTCGATTCGCTCGTGACGGCTGCAATGTTCCAACAAATGGATGGTAATGTGCCTACTCAAGTCCCAATCTGGACAGGTGGTACAACCACGATCTTACGCTAGACAATATGACAAATTGATGAAGTATGGGGCTCTGAGTTCAAGGGGACAGTAGATCCTCTAGAGGCGGAACAATGGTTAGAGAGGATGGATAGGGTATTCAAGAAAGCGCATTGCCAGAGGAGCTTAGATTTGAGTACTCGGTATCTTTGCTCTGAGGATGCTTATGGTAGTGGAAAACCATCCCCACGATCGATAGAACCTATAGTGCTAACATGGAATGACTTCCTCGGGAATTCGGGCAAAAATATGTCCACGATGCTTATGTAGACCAAAAGTCGCAAGAATTCCTAAGTCCAAAGCAGGCGGATCGGTGGTGAGTATGAAAGGGAATTCTCCGCCTAAGCCATTATGCGATAAGTCTACTTTCTACCAGCGGGGAGAGATGTAAGAGGTTTGAAACCGGCTTGAAGCCTAGTATCAGATTACAAGTGGTCTGATTCAAACATAACAACTTCTCTGAACTTATTTCTCAAGCACTAGAATTAGAAAGAATTGAATCTGCAGCGGCTCTTGAGAAAAAGAAATCAGAGAAGGCAGAAAAAGAGGAAAGTCGTGAGCAGAGTTCTAGTGGTCCCTCTTGGAAAGAGGAAAAACTTTGGGGATACAACGAGAGATAGTAAGTCAGGTAGAGATAGATCTTTTGAATGAAACCACCTCGATCCGATCACCAACTCAACGAAACCAAATCTTGTCGGATCGACTTTGTGAAACTTGTGGTAAACCACATAGTGGGGTATGTTATAGAGCCGTAGGAGCATGCTTTAATTGTGGAGAGCGGTCATTTTGCTAAGGATTGTGTAAATCCAGTCGTTCTGGATCATTTACTACACCAAAGGGATCAACCCAAGTTTCTACCCCAAAGAGTTCACCATCGGTTAGTAGAGGCAAAGGTAGAGGTAGGGGTAGTACACCTAGGCGTCGGACTCTTGTGAATCGGCCAAAGCAGGTGATGCTTCAACGAGTATACGCTATCTGACGAGAAAAAGTGAGACTTTTGACATCATTCTTGGTGCTTTCTCAATTAGCAACCGAGATATATATATGTATTGTTTGACACGGAATTTTCATATTTTTACATTAGTGTTAGAACTATATGTTCTGTTGTTATTCGTTCTGAGAGGAATAAATTTTGACGCATTAGTGATTAGCCCTTAAGATAAGGATTCAGATAATAATTGAAAATAGTTTTGAAAGAGTTTATCGGCGAAAAGTATTTTCTAACACACCATAAATTATAAAGCTAATTAGTGAGCCTACTTAATGTAAGGCAAGAGGACGTAAAAGTAAGATGCAGTAATGGAATTGCTCTTGATAAGGGCAAGGAGGTTACTGTTAGAAATTGCTAATGGATATTGTAATCAGAATAAGATTCGAATATCAGTGAATTCAAAAAGAATAAAAGATAACAAAGTTTGATATATTGGGATGTATCGTAGTAACTATGCAATGTTCTTGATGTTTATCTTTGTCTGCAGATTCTGATGCTAACTTGAGATTATTGTGTAGAGCTACGTACTAACCGATAGTACACCTAGATGAGAATAGTTGCCAACGGCATCTGTTTTGGCATAGTTATGCCAGGACATAATTTAATTGTTAGAAATAAGTTTGAAAATCCTACTTAGGGATCTAAAACTCAAAAGTTAAAATATCGAAAGGTTATAGTTCAGTACAAAAGGAAGTAAGTTATAGAACATTGTGAGATAAAAAGAGTTATGGAAGTAGAGACTTGAGCAGTTGATTCATATGTAACAAAGAAATATTCGAATGTGAGGAAGACTATGGACTAGAATGGTCGGAGGACCAATGCACGATGAATGATTCTAATATGACCTCAAGGGTCATTCAAGAAGGAACGTGAGTGAAATATTAGACAACATAATAGTAAGAGGAGATTGGTGTTATCCAAACAAAGTAAACATTGTATTAGATTGTTAAAAGTCTTACGATCATATAGAAAGGAGAAAATAAACGTATGACTATTGTAAGATGATTCTCGGGTAAAATTTCGTGGACGAAATTTATTTAAGGGAGAATTGTAACACCCCTAAGTTCGGTAGTGCGTTCTGTTTGCTCCGGTGACCGGTGTTGTCAGGACAGCTAGGATGCCTAGAACCACACTTCAATGAGTGAGGAGACATAAAATAATGAAATAAAAGAAAAGAAAGTACAAGAAAAACAAAGGAAAAATGATTGCAAAGAAATGTGATCAAGTTAAGCAGTAGGAAACCTAACGATGGGTGGCCTTTGGAGAATCACGGCGTGGACCGTTGGTAGCACTGATCTGGGAACCCTGGAAAACATTTTTGGGACATAAATAGACCCTTGTTGAAGAATAAATATCATTAGAAATATCAAAGAAAAATTAAATAATTAGTACAAAGAAAAGTGAAAAATCGAAAAACAGACAAAATACGGTGTTACCGAAAAATCAGGAATGCCACGAGCAGGGCATTATGGTCATTTGACATCCCGAAGTGTCTTTTGACCTAAATGTCCATTAAAAATAAATAGTATTACACTTAGAAAATAAAATGAAAAATTAAATTGGTGGTACCTAAAATAAATAGTGGAAATTATGGGTTAAATGTGGAATAAATGAATAATTACTTTATTATATGATTAAGTACTAAGTGGACCACTAAGGGGATTAATTAAATACATAGTGGGACATGTGTACACTTAAAATGCAGCTGAATAAGTCATCTTCCTCATTTGCATTCAAATTGCCGAATTGAAGAGTGAAGGAAACTCCATAGCCATTTTTCATGCAAGCTTTCTTAACTCTCCATTTTCAACTCCAACCTCTTAGTGTTCTTCATTAAACTTTGTCTACACATCACAAGGAAGATATTGATACTAATTTTGAGAAGTTTGATGAAGGTTTAGCAAGTTACAATTAAAGGTAAGTTTGCATTTTTGAGAATTTCTTTGTTAAAGTTTATGTTCATGTTATGGGTGTTAGTTTGGTGAAAGAAAATTTTGAGTTTGAAGGGTTATTGTTGTTGCCATTTTGGACAGCCATGGGTCACGTTTTTGATGAGGTATTTGTGTATATAATTGATGAGAAATAATGTTAATCATGGTGATTTAGTAACCTAGTGATTTAATGCATGTATATATGGTGAATGATGCACTTTGATGGGAATTGGCATATGGTACGGCAATGTGATGTTGATGAATGAATTGTGGCAGCTTGTGGACACTTGAATAATGGTGTATATTGAAGGGAGTGTGGGCAGCATATTGACCTAGAAGGATTGATGATATGTATGTCAATTTACATTGTAAAGTGTATGTAAAGTTTGTAATGTTTAGGTGTGTTTGTAATGGTACTTAGAAATTGTAATTGTGAATGATATTTGGTGTGTTGAGGGTGATTGGAATCTGCCCAAAATAATGCTAATGTTATGTAGAAAATGTTGTTGGTAATGTGCCAAAACAGTTTGGTAGGGTATGGAAGTAAACCTTGCAAAGGTAAGTGTGTGTTTGAAGTTGGGGTGTGTAATGCATATTAAGGGCAGTGTATATTTTGGCCTATAACCTTGAATGTGTAACCTCAATTGGTATGAGACCAATTTGAGGTGAAACTAGGCACAAAATGTGCCAACTTTCATTGAGAAACCATGCCAAAATTCTGCTTGCAAGGTGACCTAAAAATTTGACCAATTCGGATTAGGTGCAATTAGGACCTGAAAAATGACCAATTGGGCAGCAGTGAGTGTTTAGGCCATAACTCACTCAAACCAGGTCCAATTGACCTGAAATTTTGACCAAGAATAGTTAAGACCCATACCTACAAGTCTTATGAAGACACCAAAGCCCAGAAATGACCATAAGCAAGTCAAACAACTTGCACAAGTTCGGGTCCAAAAACTGGCCGAACCAGAATTGACCACTTTGACCTAAAATTGACCTAAAATGGTACCATTTGACCAGCAAGAGTGTAATGACCATAACTCGGTCTACTTAACTCGGATTGACCTGAAATTTTGCACCGCGTGCAATAAGACCTAGATCTACAAGTTTGTAGTTTCGACCGAGACCCGAAAACCGAGGGAACTAGATCGTCCGGTTAGGTCAAACCAGTATTCCGGAATCCAGCAATTTGCATTAAAATGCACTAAGCAAGGAAATGACTTTGGTAAAACATACCAAATCTAAAACCCTATCAAATGTGACATATTAACGACACTAAAACCTAATTTACCTAAAAGCATAGCGAGGGTCGGTATATTAGGTGATTAAGTGAATAATTGAGTTGATGCATTATTTACCAAACACCATCGATAGAGACGATTTAAATTAGTGCTTGAAACACTTCAAATTGTGTTTCTCGATTACCAAAGACTCGGGAAAAGGAAGGAAACACTGAGTCGGATCGGGGACGATCATCAAAGGTTTGTGCACAACAACTGTTTCTTTTGAATTATTTTCAATGGAAATAAATATTGACTATTTGCATATCATTGTTTTAAATTGTGGAAATGTGTTTGGTGGACACTTATTGATTGAAAAACATTGTGAATGGTTTGAAACTGTGAAAAATTGTTTGAATGGTATTTGATGGATACTTATTGATTGAAAAGCACTGTAAATGGTTTTTGTGGAAATTGAAGTGAATTACGAATTGTGTTGCCATTTTGTGAATGAAATTATAACTTTGGAAATTTATTGGATTCTTACGGATAATTTGAATAAAATGTTTGGAATTGTTTTGACTCACAATTGGCATGACACTGATAATATGTTTCTCCTCCATTAATGGGGTGAGTGTGATTATTCCTCCCTCTTTGACTTATTAGTCAGGGTGAGTATGATTATGTTCCTCCCTCTTTGACTTCCGATCGAGGTTAGTATGGATGAGTTCACATTATATATCTAGCTTCCTCACTCATAGATATCGATTATTGGTCTTAGTATGTCTTATCTTTGTGTACAACAATTCATATATGGAAAAAATTGTGTCATGGCCTAAATTGTGTTATAGATTGGCAACCTTTGTATTCTTGATTATTTGATCGAATTGTGTTATTATGTATTGTGAGATTGTGAAATTGATTTAAACTCTTATTGACATATCATCTATTGAATTCAACCATGATCGACTTATTGCAAATTATTTTGATATTAACAATTGTAGTTTAAATTCTTGTTGTCTTTTATTGTCTTTAATTTAACTATGGTTTTAAGTATCCACTATTGATATGATTTATGAATTGTGATTTAAAAATTGTATTTGGTAAATGTTGTGCACCTTGAGACATTGTCTCGTGATAGCTTTATTCTTTATCACGGTAGAGAGGCAGACAGAGCGTGAGCTAAGGCTGCTAGTATCGCCAATGAGAGATTTTTGGGTATAGTGAGTATACCACATGTGGCATTTTGTCTTGTAATGTATATTCCTTTGTATGTATATTTTGTTCTTGGTTTTGAGCGATTGTAAATTTAAGTTGTACTGATAAAGTTGTAAAATAATTATGAGTTATTTGGCTTGTAAAAATTGTGTTATATCTTTGTATCTTAGTCTTTGAAAATCACTGGATTTGACTTGAGAAATGTGTTGTGTTGATAAAAATGTTGGAGTTGAGATTTGAAAATATATTGAAGTGCTTTTACAGGTTTTACAAGAAGCTGTTTTGTCCAAAATACAAATGGCACTTTGCCAAAATTTTCTGAGATATTCCAAATAAATCAAATGAGTTAGTTGTTTCACTTGATTCACCAAAGTCTTTCACACTGTAAATAGTGCTCACCATGCTGTAAAAGAAGTAAGAAAAGTTTTAAAATCCCTTGTAGTGTATTTAATGGATTATCGGAAGCGGAGTTGGTAATTCATTAGGTATACTACTGGGATCATGTTATGCCTTACAGGAGGGTAGGGTGTGACATCTCCTAGGGGTAAAGCGTGGCACAGGCCCCGAGGTGACCCTGACCTTGTAGCTGACCCGAACTCTGTGCAGATGGATCTATGAACTTCTTCCCAGGTGCAGGAGATGAACTAGACTGACCTGGTCCCCTCTTCTGCTGTCTCTCCCTTCTGGTTTGCTCACTGATTCTCACTTTTTCAACCCTTATTGCAGCTTCCACTAACTTGCTAAATTCTGTGATTCCCAAGGCAGTGAGCTGAATCTTTATGTTGTCATTTAGTCCCTCTTCAAATCTCTTACATCTTTCAGCTTCATTAGGGACTATCTCCCTTCCATAGCAGCTTAATCGGACGAATTCCTTCTCATACTCGGCCACTGACAGCTGTCTCTGCCTCAGGTTAATAAACTCTCTTCTTCTCTCTTCCAGGTATACAGTACCCACATATTTCTTCTTGAATTCGGAGAGAAAGAAGTCCCAAGTTATAGCTTCTGGCTGCACTTCACTGGACATCGTGTCCCACCATTCATAGGCATCACTTGCAACAGAGATATGGCAGCCTCTAGGTTTTGCTCTGGGGTGCAATGGAGTTGTTTTAGAACTCTGCCCGTTCTGTTCAACCAATTCTCGGCTGCAACAGAGTCATCTTCTCTCTTACCGAAAAAGTCCACTGCTCCAAACTTTCTTAGCCTTTCCAGGTGTGATTTCTGCTGTGGAGCTGGTGGTGGTGGTGGCATTACTCCAGCCATTTGTCTAAAGAAATCAGCCATTTGCAAGCTCTGCTTGAGCTGGTGGAGTAGGTTCTCCCCTACCCCCAGTCTCAGCTGCTGCAGGTGGAGCATGACTCTCCACTTCCTCCTCGACTGCTCTTTGAGATGAAGGGTCGATATCCTATTTAACAAAGACAAACAGATTTGCATTAGTGTCACCTCGACTCTTACAAATGCAATGCATGGTATGGACTCAATCTAGGCCCAGAAACGTCTAAACCGTGCTCTGATACCACTAAATGTGACACCCCATACCCGTGTACAGTATACCCGAGTAAGCAATGTCACATGGTGTATCGGCACACTCTAATATACCTTAATTAATTTTTATCATGCTTTTGAATATAACTTATGAAATATAATGTATTTGAGCCATTTAGAGAAATTATAATTTATTTGAGGTTCTAAAAATTTTAAAGAAAATCCAGCAGAGTACCGGCTAAAAATGGAGAAAACAGTTCTTCGGAACCTGTGAAAAACACTTCCAATAATCGTATTCAGTCATTCTCAAACTCCAATGTCATTACAAACTCAATATTTTTCAATTCCAGTTCTCAATCATCATTTCTTAGGGTACTCATATATAAACAACAAATAAATACTCAAATTACTTCCATACATAACCATAAATCTTCATTATTTACATGAACCTCAAAATACATTACATAAGTTCATTTACATATAAGAAAATAGAAATTTAGTTACAAAATACCAAAATGACACCTAGTGTCCTACCAATGCACTACAGAAGTTGAGGTGACACGGACACTGTGCAGAATTGTAGGATGGACTCACCCAGTCTGCGGTCTACTGGGCTCACGATCTGTATTTCTAGAACCTACGCGTGGCAAAAGCAACGCGCTAAGCAATAATGCTTAGTGGTGCAATAATAAAATAAAAGAAAATAGCAGAAAATAAATATGTATTTAATGTATGTCTTATTTGTTTTGTATCTGTTATATTCATTTATTTCTTTAACTTTGTCCATTTTCATTCATTTGGTTGCCCAAGTAACCTATACTAGACGACTGGACTGGATAAACGGGTAAACTGGCACTGGGTATCAAGTACCTCGAGCCGTCACACCATCGGTCACATATGTATCTCCCGGTGTGCAACAGAACAGCTAACAAGCTATAAATAATATTAGGCACGAGGCCACATCTCAATACAAGGTCAGAATGGCTAAAAGCCATGAAATCACAGAATGGCATATTGCCATGTGCAGTACTGCTAACTGAACCCTATTGGCATGCCAAACTATCCAAACCAATCTTGTTATGTATACTAGGGCATTTGAAACTTTTAAATTCTTCAATTTGTGAATTTCAAGTTTTGGTGTTACTATTCACCTCATTGGTCAACAAAAATGTTGACTTTTGGATAGAAAATATGTACATTAACTTTGGCACTCCCAACATATCACATTTGGCATTTAAGACTCGTTGGAATTGGTCACCATTACCATTTCTCAACTTAAATCTAAGAGGGCAGAAATTTCAGTTTTTATGACCCAACTTTACTGTTCCATTGGGCCCTGTTGCAGTGGGAATTTGAGGAAATGATAAACATGAAAGTTGTTCCTTATTTTGTCTAGTTGAATTTCCTTTTTTTAATCACTCCATTTGGAGTTTTGTAGCTCTAGATATGGTCCAAGAACCACAGCTGGCCGGATTTCCAAAACTGCAGAATTACCAAATCTATAGTACCATGAATAGTAACTGTGACTGCCATTTGGGTTAGGTTCTGGTCATAATTTGGGGTATGTTTCTTCATGAAAGTTGTTTTTCTATGTCTTAAATTGTTGCTGTAAAAATTTCAGGTCAATGGACCATATCCACAGTGAGTTATGGCCAAATGAACAGTTACTGTTCATTTGGTCATTTCTGCAGGTGCTGTTGCAGGGTATCCAGATTGGGGTCAACTTTTGGTCCACTTGCTTTGGTCTTTTGGGCATGGTTTCTTCAGCAAAAATGTGCCATTATAAACCTAGTTTCATTTCCAATTGGCCAAACACCAATTGGACCTACACAGCCAAAGTTATGGCTATGTAAGTGGGCTGGAATCTCAGCCACCATGCTGCTGTCTTTAGGCAGCCTACCATTCCACTTTGCCATGCCATTTTTCAGTCCAATTTATGGTCAACATACCTCAAATGGTCACTAATTGGCCATTAAAATGTTCTTTAACCATTTCATAAGCCAAGTCAAATTTTCATTCCTAAACCCTAGCTAAATTTCAAAGTTTTCACAATTTCCCTAATTAACTCTTTCATTCTATATATATATATGTATACACTTTAAACCTAAGCTCTAGTTCACTCTAAGTCCATCAAAACAATCAAACTCATCCTTCCTTAGGGCTGTCGAAAATTGAAGATACCCTAACATATATAATTTTCTTCAAATTTTTACAATTTCTTAACTTAAAGTGATGCTCTAACAAAGATTAAATGAGTGAGAGTGGAAGTATAGCACTAACCTCTTTGCTCAACTTATTGAGCTTGTGAAAACTCTAGAATTCCTCCTCTTTGTGGCTGCCTAGAGTTACCTTGTGATGTGGGGATAAGTTTTAGTGAATGGAGTAGGAAAATTTATGGTGAAATAAGGAGAGAACTTGAGCTTTGGTTGAAGGATTAATGGAGGTTTAGGGCAAGCAAAGTTTCGGCTGGAATTGGAGAAGAAGAAGGCAGCTGCATTTTTAATTCTTTTGTCTTGGTTTGTCTCTTTTATTGGTTAGTTTAAAGGGTTGTTTAATTTTGATTGGTGGAAGTTTTTAAATGACATCCTAATGATGTCATATTTGGCTTTTTTATTGATTTTTCTTTTCTTTTCTTTTCTACTAACTTCAAATTAATTTTTCATCAACATTAATTCATATTTTGTGTCATATTAATTATTTACTCAACTAGACAAGTCGGCCAAAAATCACCTCTGATGGCGAAATGACCAAAATGCCCTCTGTTTGGCTTAACGGGTCAAAATTGTCTGTACCGATTAAAAAATTTTTCTAAGTACTTTCTTGGCATTCTAATGTCATGGGAACCTCAATAACCCTTCTCTGGAGTCCCAAAAATTATTTTATGAATTTTTCCCCGGGTCTAGGGCTCCTCGTTGTGAGAACCGCAACTTCCCTCTGGTTACCCATCGCTTGGGCACCGGCTCGTTTAACTTGGATGTATTTTATTTCTAAAATTTTTTCTAAATTTTTCTTATTAATATTTGAGTTAATTATGGTTCCTGACTTTAGTTTAAATATTTTTCCGGACGTTCTAGCTGTCTGGACCGACACCGGTCACCGGAACAGTAGAATGTACAGAATTGCTACCGGGAGGGTGTTACATTGGAAGCCTACCTACTATCCAGAAAGTGACATGAAAATTGACCAAATCTGGATTGATAACATTTCAAACCTGAAAATTGACCATTTGAATAGCAGTCAGTATTTTGTCCATAACTCACTCAAAAAAGGTCCAAATGACCTGAAATTTATATGGTTGGAAAACTTAGACATAGGGCAACAATTTTGGTTGAGACCACCAAACCCAGAAATGACCATAAGCAAGTCAAAATGCTTGCACAATTTCGGGTATAAAAACTACCAGAATTGGAAATGACCTAAAAATGACCTAAGTTTGCCATTTTAGTGCAACCTGTCCAGTATTGGTAAAATGACCATAACTTGGTCTAGTAAACTCCAAATGGCCTAAAATTTGTGGCAAAAGTTCAATGAGACATAGACCTATAAGTTTGAAATTCTAACCAGAACCTAGAAACTGAGGGAACTAGGTTATTCGGCTAGGTCAAAACAGCATACCAAAATCTGATAAATTGCAATAAAATGCAATACACTTGAAAATGAAATTGGTAACATATACCAACACTAAAGGATTATAAAATGTGACATATTGGTAAAATTAAAATTTATTCCCCTAGAGTGCATTAAAGGTTAACATTATAGGTTGACTAATGAAAGCAATAGTATTAAATAAATTTAATTATTGAACCTTATTGTTAGAAATAATTTAACTGAGTACTGAAACACTTTAAATTGTGTGTTTCAGTTAGCAAAGACTTAGATAAGGGGAAAGAACCACTGAGTCAAGGCCAAGAGGCTACTCATCTGAGGTTTGTACACAACAGTTATTTCTTTTGAATTTTCAATTGAAATAAATTATGACAATTTGTATGTTATTGCTTAAATTGTGGAAAATCTGTTTGAATGAAATTTGATGGATACTTTGTAACACCCCTAAGTTCGGTAGTGCGTTCTACTGTTCTGGTGACCAGTGTTGTCCGGACAGCTAGGATGCCTAGAACTACACTTCGATATGAGTGAGGAGATATAAAATAATGAAATACAAGAAAAGAAAATACAAGAAAAACAAATGAAAAATAATAGTAAAAAAATGTAACCAAGTTAAGCGAGCCGAGAACCCTAGCGATGGGTAACCGCACCGGGAAGTCACGGCGTGGACCGTTGACTAGCCTTGGACCACAGGGAAACCTGTAAAATATTTTTTGGACTTAAATAGACCCCTATTGAAGTATAAATTCCATTAGATATATCAAAGAAAAATTAATTAATTAGTACAAAGAAAAGTGAGAAATCGAAAAACGGACAAAAATTGGTGTTACCGAAAAATCGGGAATACAACCTGAATAGGGGCATTTTGGTCATTTGACATCTAGAGTTGACTTTTGACCTAAATGTCCATGAAAAACATTAGTAGTGTTAAAATTTTGAAAATACCATAAAAAAAATGAAATGAAATGAAATTAATGTATAAAGTGTCATTAAGGGAAATAAAGAGGGTATAATTAGAAATACTAAAACTTGATTATTATAATAATATTACCATTATTAGTGTGCATATAAATATATATGTTAAGGCAGATTTCTCCACTAACTAACTCATTTCCTTCAAGCTTCCAACAATGGCCGATTGTCACTCCCAATTCTCCATGGAAAATTTTCCATGCAAAGCTTAATTCTCTCCCATTTTCAACATAAAACCATAAATTCTCTTAATTAAACTTGGTACTGGGCAGATTATAGGAAACAAAAAGGAAGAAATTTGGTGAAGTTTTGTCAAGCTCAAATCAAGGTTAGTGTTAATTTTCCTTCCCTTTCTTAATTAATCTTTGAGTTAATGTTGTAATGAGTTGATTTATGGAGAAATTTGAAGCATTGGATGGGTAATTGGTGGACTTCAATTTTGGCAGCCATGGTGATTAAAAGAGTTTGGTTTGTTTTTACATGTATTTATTGGGGAATGATGTTTATTCGAGTGTTTAAATGTATAAGAGTTTGATTACCATAGGTATAGTTTGAATTGTGTATGTGAAGTGAGGTTGTGAATTAAAATTGGAAGCTTGATGTATATGTGTACATTTGGACAGCTTTGGGACAGCCTTGATATGATTAGGAAGACCTTAATTTCATGTATATTTTATGTTGATTAAGAACAATGGGTTGTATGTTATTGATCTTGGTTAGTTGGATTAGGTTTGAGCAATTGAATTGTTGTTAGATATGGATTTGATTAATTGAATGTGATGGAGACTTACTTGAGTTGAATTGGTATTTGGACATTGATTAAATTGCTCGACACTTGATTAAGTATATTGTGGATGGATATTGGTCGTATTAAAGTATTGTTGGACAATTGACCTAGATACAATGTCTATGGTGTCCATTAGAAATGTAAAATTTTAATGCAAAGTGTAGTTAGTAAGGGCAGTATGCATTGTAGGTTATGAATGAATTTTTGTGGCTCCAATTGGTATGAGACCAATTGGAGGTGAAACTAGGCACAAAATGTGCCAACTTTCATGAAGGAAGCTTACCAAAATTCTGCTTGTAAGATAACTTGAAAAGTGACCAAATTCGGATTAGTGCAATTAAGGCCTGAAAATTGACCATTTGGGCAGCAGTTAGGGTTTTGGCCATAACTCACTCAACACAGGTCCAATTGACCTGAAATTTTAACCATGAATAGTTAAGACCTATATCTACAAGTCTTATGAAGACATCAAAGCCCAGCAATGACCATAAGCAACTCAAACAGCTTGCATAAGTTCAGGTCCAAAAACTGGCCAAACCTAAAATGACCTAAAATGACCTAAAGTGACCAATTGTGATGCATCTTGACCAGCAATAGTAAAATGACCATAACTTGGTTTACATAACTCAAAATGACCTGAAATTTTGCCCCGCGTGCAATAAGACATAGATCTACAAGTTTGTAGTTTCGACTGAAACCCTAAAACTGAGGGAACTAGGTCGTCCGACTAGGTCAAACTAGTATCCCGGAATCCAGCAAATTGCAATAAAACGCAAAATACATGGAAATGAATTTGGTAACATGTACCAACCCTAAAAGTCTATTGAATGTGAAATATTAGTAACATTAAAACCTAATTTACCTAGAATGCATCGAGGGTCGACATATTAGGTTCGCTAAGCAAATAATAGAGTTTAGTGAATTAATTATCTAGCATTATCGTTAGAGATAGTTTAAATGAGTACTGAAACACTTCAAATTGTGTTTCTCAGTTAGCAAAGACTCAGGAAAAGAGAAGGAAACACTGAGTCAGAGCCAGGAGACAGTTATCAGAGGTTTGTGCACAACAGTTATTTCTTTTTGAACTTTTCAATTGAAATAAATTATGACTATTTGTATATTATTGTTTTAAATTGTGGAAATATTTTTGAATGGATACTTATTGCTTGAAAAGCATTGTAAATGGTTTGAAACTGTGGAAAAATTGATTTAGTGTGATTTGTGAAAATTGAAGTTAATTATGAATTGTGTTGCCATCTTGTGAATGAAATTATGACTTTGGAAATTTATTGGATTTCTCACGAATCATTTGAATAAAATGTTTGGAATTGATTTTGTGTTCACACTTAGCATGACAGTATCACATTATTCCTCCTCCATTTATGGGGTTGAGATCGTTTATTTTCCTCCCTCTCTGGCTTACCAGTTGAGGTTGAGATCGGATGAGTACTCATTATATAGCTAGCTTCCTCCCTCATTGATTTCGATTAGTGGGGTTGTAGATTGCTTTGTCGTGGTGTACAACGCGGCATTGATTGGAAATTCGTATCATGGCTTAAGTTGTGTGTGAATTGGCAGCACTGTGTTCTTAAACCATTTGACTAAATTGTGTTATTATGAGCTTTGATAATTTGTGAAATGGAGTTCAAATTCTTTATGACATTCATTGTCTTGAATTTAACTATGGTTCAAGTATCCACTATTTATATGACTTGTGATTTGTGATTTAAAGTTGTATTTGGTTAATGTTGTGCACCACTGAGACATTGTCTCAGAAATAGCTTTTCATTGCTGTCGTAGGTAGACAGACAGAATGGCCAGATTAGACTGCTAGTGCATTCAGCGAGAGATCATCGGGTATATTGAGTATACCACATTTTTCATTTTACACTGTAATGTATGTTCACTGTATGTATATATTGTTTTGGTTTTGAGTAGCTGTAAATTAAAATTGTACATTGAAGTTGTAAAATAATTATGAGTTATTTTGACTTGTAAAATTTGTACTATATTTCTTTTATCTCATCCTTTTAAAATATTGAAAAGTTATTATGGATTTGAGTTGATAAATATATTGTGTTGATTAAATTTTAGAGTTTGAGATTGGGAAATATATTTGAAGTGTTTTTTATAGGTTTTTGAAGAACTGTTTTATTCAAAATACAGAGGGTACTCCGCCAAAATTTTTACAGAAATTCCTAATAATTCAAATGTGTTAGCTCGTTCCCTTCAGTTCAAGAAAAATTTTTAACACCTGTAAATAGTGCTCACCACTGTAAAAAGAAGTAAGAAAAGTTTTAAAATCCCTTGTAACGTATTTAATGGGTTATCAGTAGACGAAGTTGGTAATTCATTAGGTATACTACAGGATCATGTTATGCCTTATAGAGGGGTAGGGTGTGACATGTTTCAGTGGTATCAGAGCTAGTTTTTAAATTATGTTTTCACCTGTAACTTGAATATTCTTTATTCATAGTACAACTGCTCATTATCATTGTTTGATACATACAGTACATTACATTATAAATATGCACTAACGGGAGGAAATCTACTCGTGTTATTTGTTCAGGAGGTTTAAGATCCTTGCATTGACTATGGAAGAGGGTGATCGTTCAGTCGATCAATCGATAGAGGCTGAGGTGCAAGGGGATGCCCCAGCCCTACATAATGTCAGTGGTTCAACAACACTAGCTCCCGCAGTACTGCAGTTTCCTGCTCAGTTCACTCAGCAGATGGCTGCAATGTTCCAACAAATGGCTGGTAATGTGCCTAGTCAAGTCCCAATACAGACACCAGTGGTACAACCACAGTCTTCTGCTAGACAGTATGACAAATTGATGAAATATGGGGCTACAGAGTTCAAGGGGACAGTAGATCCTCTAGAGGCAGAACAGTGGTTAGAGAGGATGGATAGGGTATTCAAGAAGCTACATTGTACAGAGGAGCTCAGATTTGAATACTTAGTATCTCTGCTACAGGGGGATGCTTATAACTAGTGGAAAACCATTCCCCACAGTCTGGTAGAACCTGCAGTGCTAACATGGAATGACTTTCTCAGGGAATTCAGGCAAAAATATGTCCCTGATGCTTATGTATGTTAGTAGTATGCCTTAGAGCATATCATTTAGTATGTATCTTGTACATATTTTTATTAATAAAAGGCATTTTCACTTTTCCATTTACATAATATATTTATGTGTAATAGAAAAAGTCCATTGATATTTTGTTAGAAATATTATTCTTAAGTTGTTAAGAATATGAGTGACAATATTTCTAGCATAAAGTATCATAAATAGGTTCACAATCGAGGATACTTCATAATAAGGACATGACTTATCCAGAAAGATTGTATTCATGTTTGTTCCCAAGTTATTTATATGAGATATAAATAAGATGGAATGGTGAGTCTCATGCCATATAACAAACATGATAGGCACTTATAAATGATAAGTAGGCCGAACCAGTGACACTTATGACAAGCACATGGAGTTTACTCTTGTCAATGTTTTATCATAAATCATATCAGTGCATATAATCTTTAGACCTGAGATAGCACAGTTATCTTGTATATAGGTAGTTTGAGTTTGATCTTTGTTTCATACTTGTCTTGTGTATGGGTATATGGGCATGTGTTGGCTCCTACTAGTTATATATGGAGGTAGGTGTTGATCAAGATGGAATCTGTTCCTCTAAGTAAATAGAGATAAAATCCTATGTTCATTTAATTGTTCTTGATGTTTCAAGTTCCTGGCCAGGACAGATAGATTTATTCAGAACAGAGTTTCTGATGAGAAAATCTTTTTAATCAAGAACTGGAATTAAAAGAGAACATAATATTCATAGCAAATGGAGTTTGACATAAACCATGACTCGGCTTGAGTTGGGATTTTGTAGCAGAGAGATTCTAGTGCATGGTAACATATGATTATAGGTTCATTTAAGGTAAACCTTATTACTAATTGGGTGGCCATGGCATGCTATGCTAGGTGTTAACCATGGTCTATGAGGTTCATAAAATGATTTAGAGAAATCATTTATGGTAAGAACGAGTTCGATGATATTAAGAGTTGATATCATGTCTCATTGCCAATTAGTGATGAGCCTAGTAAGTCACACACATACACAAGTTATCACCTAATTAAATATGATTTAATTAATTAATTAAAGAGTTTAAATTGATTAATTAAATAGGTTTGGTTTGCAATTAGATTGCAAAGTCCCTAGCATGACTTGAAACCAAATCTAGATTATTGGATGTATAATATAAGTTAAATTTATATTTAAAGTGTTTAAATATGAATTTAATTAATGAGAAATTAATTAATAGAGATTAATTAATTAATTTATATTTGATATAAATTAATTAGAAGAAGAAAATAATTATTTTGGGTTAAGAACTCAAAATTAAGACACAGGGGCATTTTGGTCATTTTGCAGTGTGACACGTGGCACCATGAGATGGTGACACATGGCATAACACATAAGCTTGCCAAATGTTTTTAATCATATAAGATGATTAAAATCAAGATTAAATATAGGTTTGAAACTTGGCACAATGTGATTGGGTCACTTAAACCTAGAGCTAATCAAAGGGTGACATGTGGCAAGGGTTTAATGTGTTAACCTAGCTATTTAAGTGTTGTTATGAGAAAATAAAACACAACCAGCAGCCACACTCCTTTGTCACGCCACTTTGAGGGTTTTTATCTCTTCTTCTTCATCTCTTATCAATTCAAAGAGATTAGCCATCAATCTCTTGAATTAAGAACACTAAAAATTGTTTCTAGTGTCCTGTTTACATCTCTAATCTCTTAAAAGGAAGAACTTGAATTTCTAATTAATAGAAAAGGCTTTAGAAGCTGTTCAAGGGCCGCCATAGGTGTTCTTGGTGTGGACAAGCTAGAGGGACAACATCTGGTGTCCTGAAGACGAATCTCAAAGGCGCAGACACGCTGCAGTGCATCAAGAGGTTAGTGTAATCGTTCTTGATTTAATCTAGGGTTCTAAAATTAATCTGATTAATTTTAAAATCTTAAATGGCAAATACAGATCCAAAAACATATTAAAAGAGCTTTAATATGTTGTTTATCATTGAAATCAAATAGATAAAAATAAATCTTGCATGATGCATGTGACCCTAGGTGAAAATTTTTGAATTCAATGGTATAAACTTGTGTTTTTCACGCTTCCGTTCCTTCAATGTAGACCAGAAGCTGCAAGAGTTCCTAAGTCTGAAACAGGAGAGTAGATCAGTGGCTGAATATGAAAGGGAATTTTCCCACCTGAGCCATTATACAGTAAGTATACTTGCTACCAGCAGGGAGAGATGCAAGAGATTTGAAACCGGCTTGAAACCCAGTATCAGATTGCAAGTGGTCGAACACACTAACTTTTCTGAACTTATTTCTTAAGCCCTAGAGTTAGAAAGAATTGAATCTGAAGCAGCTCCTGAGAAAAAGAAATCAGAGAAGACAGAGAAAGAGGGAAAATCGGTAGAACAGAGTTCGGTGGTCCCTCTGGAAAGAGGAAGAACCATGGGGACACAGCAGAGGTGGCAAGAAGTGCAGTAAGGGAAGATATTCGTGATGAAACCTCCTCTATTTGGTCGAGTACTGCAGGTTCCTACCCTCCTGCCAATGTGAAACTTGTGGAAGATATCATAGTGGAATATGCTACAAGGCTATTGGAGCTGTTATAGCTGTGGAGGCACAGTCACTTTGCCAAGGCGCACGATGACTCGCGAGTTGGACCACCTCCTACTACTTGCATAAGGGTCGATTCAAAGCCTGTCACGAAGTTCACAACCACCCAGAGGTAGAGGCGGGGGTAGAGGTAGCCAATGAGCCAAGGCACGATGAAACAATCAGAGTAAAATAGTGCTCCGGTTAAAGTCTATGCAATGAGACAGAGAGAAGAGGTCGAGACTCTGATGTTGTGGCTGGTACCTTCTCAACCTTTAATCAAGATGTGTTTGTATTATTTAATCCGGGTTCTACCCATTCTTATGTGAGTGCTAGCATCATTGATTGCGTTGCTGTTCCATGTACAAAAATGGACTTTGAGGAGCTAGTAACAAGTCCGCTAGGACAGGAGGTCAGGGTTAATAGAATGTATAGGGATTGTCCTTTGGTGATCCAAGGACACACTTTTCTGTCTGATCTCAGTGAAATGCCCTTCAGAGATTATGATATCATTTTGGGCATGGATTAGTTAGCCAGGCATCATGCCATGATTATAGAGGTGAAAACGATCACTTTTGGTCTCCTCGATGCAGTGATGTGGTAATACATGGGGAGAGGCAGCTATTACCATCAAACATCATTTCGGCTGCACTAGCCAGAAAAATGATCAGAAAAGTGTGTGAAACATACTTAGCACATGTGGTAGACAGCCAAGTGGGGAGTCCAGCATTGAGGGACATCCCTACAGCATATGACTTTCCAGATGTGTTTCCTGAAGAATTGCCAGGATTACCTCCGGAAAGAGAAGTGCAGTTTGAAATTAATGTTATGCCTGGTGTGGATCCAATCTCCATAACACCATACAGAATGGCACCAGCAGAGTTAAAGGAGTTGAAGGTACAATTGCAAGAACCACTTGAAAAGGGCTTTATCCGCCCTAGTGTGTCACCTTGGGGAGCGCCAGTATTGTTTGTTAAGAAGAAGGATGGCACTCTTCGCTTATGTATTGACTACCGGCAGTTGAATAAAGTGACAATAAAGAACATATATCCATTGCCTCGCATTGATGATCTGTTTGATCAGTTGAAGGGTGCAGCTATATTCTCCAAAATTGATTTGGATCTGGTTATTGTCAGTTAAAGGTGCAAGAGCAGAGTGTTCCAAAAACTGCTTTCAGAACTCGATATGGCCACTATGAGTTTCTAGTAATGCCATTCGGGTTAACAAATGCTCCAGCTGCTTTTATGGATCTGATGAACACTATCTTCAGACCATATCTCGACTAATTTTGTGGTGATGTTTATTGATGACATTTTGATATATTCGAGGAATGCAGAGGAGCATGGCAGACATCTGCGGATTGTACTGCAGACTTTAAGGGAGAAACAGCTATATGTCAAATTGTCGAAATGTGAATTTTGGCTGAAAAAAAAATCTCCTTTTTGGGACATGTTGTGTCAGCTGAAGGGATCAAGGTAGATTCTAGCAAGGTAGAAGCTATGCTTAATTGGAAGCCGCCCAGGAACATCACAGAAATTCACAGTTTTCTGGGTTTAGCTGGATATTACTGTCGGTTTGTGAAGGGGTTTTCTATGTTATCTTCTCCACTGACCAAGCTGCTTCGGAAAGATGTAAAATTTCAGTGGACTGATAAATGTCAGCAGAGTTTTGATGAGTTGAAGAGGTGTTTGACTGAAGCTCCAGTCCTCACTTTACCTATTCCGGGTAAAGAATACACAGTTTATAGTGATGCTTCTCACTATGGGTTGGGCTGTGTACTGATGCAAGATCGAAATGTCATTGCTTATGCATCACGCCAACTGAAACCGCATGAGAGGAACTACCCAACACATGATTTGGAGCTAGCAGCTATTGTTTTCGCTCTGAAGATCTGGAGACACTATTTGTATGGGGAGAAATGCTACATTTACATAGATCACAAGAGCTTGAAATACTTAGGCACCCAGAAGGAATTGAATTTGAGGCAGAGGAGATGGTTAGAACTCATTAAAGATTATGATTACTTAATAGACTATCAGCCAGGGAAAGCAATTGTGGTGGCTGACGCCTTAAGTCGCAAGACTATGGCAAGTCTCAGAGTTTCTCCTTTGTCCATGGTATATGAATTGAAAGCCTGACATGCGGTTTAGAGATTGATGATGAGGACAAGCGGTAGTTGCATGGCATGTACAACGGTGTTGATTGATCGGTCGAATGGCTACTCGAGTGATTATAAATATCGGCTACCTTGAAAGAAGTCGGCAGGGCAAAAACCTGAATTTTCTGTGAAAGATGACGGTTTATTGCTACATCAGGGCAGAATGTGCTTTCCTAATGATGTTGAATTGAGACAGATCATTATAAAGGAAGCACATGAGTCTCCTTTTGCTATGCACCCTGGTGGAACTAAAATGTACAAAGGGCTAAAAGAGCATTACTGGTGGATGGGTATGAAGAGAGATATAGCTGAATTTGTTTCCAAATGCCTAACTTGTCGACAAGTAAAGGCAGAACATCAAGCTCCAGCTGGTTTGTTATATCCTTTGTCAGTACCAGAGTGGAAATGGGAACGGATAACTATGGATTTTGTTACAGGACTTCCGAGGACACAGAATAGTCATGATACAGTATAGGTTATAGTTGATAGACTACCCCTCACCCGAATACAGTGTAGCCGAGCGAGGCGTGCCACATTTAGTGTCGGAGCACCCTATCTTAATTTACTTTATTCCTTTAATAATTTGATCTCGTTATATTTTAATATCAATTAATTTTCTATGGAAAAACCAGCGAAGTTTTCCCTATTTTATTATCAGTTGACGTATTTCACTATTCACCTACTTGAAATTTTCAATAATATTTTAGAATAAAAATATCATTCATTCTTATCATATTCATCTCAAATTCAATTCTTGTAATTCACATACTCATTTGTACAAATCTATTCATACTCAATTCATATGTAAACATTCTCAAATTACATAAGCAAAATTTTCAAATTTCCTTAATTTACATAATTTACAAAATAATTACATAATTTCATAATTTACATGATCTACAAATTAATTATAGTTCCATAACCTATATTTCAACATACAATTCATAGTTCACAGTACAAATAATAACTAATTATAATGTACAAAATACATAATATGATCTATATGGACCCTATCTACATGCATTGCTGAGGAGGTGACAACCTTGTACACTTATGATACTTTCGTAGATCTGGACTCTAAATTCTCCAGTCTAATGTCCACTAGGTTTTTATCTTCAGTACCTGCGCGAGGAAACAAATCTATCGCGCTAAGCATTGCTACTTAGTGGTGCAATAATATAACAAGAAATAATGTATACAGATAAAAATAATTGGAGCATATTTTCTATACTCAAGAATTTTATTGGGTTCATATGAAATTTGCCATACATTATATTTTTTGTCATTTATGTTGCTCTCTAGAATCTCTTCTGTCATAAGTTTGCAATAATCATTTATATAATGTACAAATAAATCTAAATTTATACTTATACTCTTATGAAAGTCACATTTGTAATATTATTTAAGTTATAATTCTTCTACTAGTCTTTTTATCACTTCCTTGATACTTTCTAGTTGTTTACAATCATTTCGTAATATTTAAAATTTTTAGAACTAGTTTAATTTACTTCAAATCATTCTAAGGAACAAAATTTTGAAACTAATCTAATTTATTTCAGAACTTCTTCTCATTTATTTACTTTTTAGTATTTTTAATTGCTAATATTCATAACTTATTTTAATAAATTAGACTGCCCAAATAATCTACGACAGGCTGACTAAACTAGATAACGGGTCGTTGGCACTGGACACGGTGGTGCCTCAGGCCGTCATACCATGGGACACAGAACGTCAACCACGTATGCAGTCAGTATGGCTAAAAAGCCATGATAACACATAATCGGGTATAAAGCCATGAATGCGAGCATAAAGCCATGAATATAGGCATAAAGCCTTTCGCAATATTGCTAAAACAATACCCTATTGGCATGCTAATCTATCCAATCTGACACACATGTCTAGGTAATACATGGGCATATAATATCTTTAAATATTAATATATTGTGTTTTATGACTTTATTATTTCATGACAAATTCCATAATTTATACATTCATCATAATATTCGTACATTCCTTACATTATTCATATTGATCACAATTCACATTCAAAACATCTTTCCTTTCTCTCTTGATGGGAACCTAAATCACAAATGACACTTTTATCATATTTATTCATTCAACAATCTATTCATGTAAAGTACATTCCAAACATCAAGTTGTATTGCTAATATATTATGAACTCCATTGTTGTTGGGAGTATAAGTCTCAACAATCCATCTAGGTTAATTTCATTTCATATTTAAGAGGTATCATTCATGTTTTATTAGACCTACTAGTAATGGGAATACAAATCTTAATTATATATTCACATAACTTAAATGTTCATTAAGTCATTTAGGTAAATTACTATTTCTATTCCAAGTAATCCATGAACATTTCATGGATTCCAAATTTCATACCTTAATTTCCTCTACCAATTTAGTTCTTACACTTTGTGTCTTTGTACTACTATTCACATTACTATTCACTTAAATTGTTGACTTTTTAATACATAATAAATTTATTGAACCTGAGTTCACCAAGATACCACATTTTGCATTCTAAAGTTGTTGGCATTGGTTCACAATACCATTTCAAAGCTTAGTGTTGGTTACTTTACAATTTTCAGATTTCAAGAACTAAGTTCTTGTTCCATTGGTCATTTCTATGAGGAATTTGACAAAATTGTCTTCATAAAAGTTGTTCCTTATTGTTTCTAGTTACATTTTCTTTTTTTGAATCACTCCATTTGTAGTTTTGTAGCTCAAGTTATGGTCATTTTACCATAAGCGGCGGATGACTGTACCGAATTTCTGGGCAATTTGGTTCTACCAGATTTGGTGACCTAAGTATGGTTGGTAATTTAACTAGGTTATGGTCATAATGTGGATTTGTGTTCTTCATTAAAGTTGTAGGGCTATGTCTCAGCTTTCTTCTGGTAAAATGTTAGATCAATTGAACTTTTCTACACTGAGTTACGACCATTTGAACAAATACTGTTCATTTGGTCATTTTCCAGGGACAGCATGTTGGTCATCCATCTTAGATTAGGGTAATTTTTAGATCAACTTGGTTTAGTTTTCTGGGTAGGGTTTCTTCACAAAAGTTATGCCATTATGCGTCTAGTTTCATATCCAATTGGACTTGCACTAATTGAACCTATACAACTCCATTTATAGCTGCCCAAACTTCTTTGGACTCACATCGGACTGCGATTGCACAACTGGAATGATACATAACCTCAATTCTAAAGTCATAATTCACTTCATTTCCTCATCATACACAGCCAAATGGTCACTAATTGACCATTAGAACTTCCATTCACCAACACATAAGCAAACCCTAGGTTTGCTCCAAACCCTAACTCCAAAATTCCAATTTACTCAAACATCATGCTATCAAATGTTCTAATCATCAATTTCAAGTTCAATTGCATCAATTCACAAATATAATTCACTAGAATCATTGAAACTATAAAGTACCTAGGCTACCAAAATTGAAGTTTTTTCATACCTAAATAATTTATTTTCTTTCTTCCAAAACTAACACTCAATTCATAATCTACACAAGGTAAACTCATGGATTTATGGAAGAAGTAGCACTAACCTTGACTTAGCCAATTCCCAAGGCTTGAAAACTCCAATTTTTCTCTTTCTTTTTGCTGTCCAAGCCTTGCTCTAGGTGTGAGGAGAAGTTTTTTTGAAGGGAAGGTAGGGTTTTGAGGTGGTTTGGGGGTGGAACACAAGCTTGAAGTGTGCTCCAATGGAGGTTTCTCTCTTCTCTCTTTCTCTTTTTTTCTTTGGTGCAGGACTAGGAAGAAGAAGGCTGCTGGAATTGTTTGATTTTTATCTCATTTTTATGTCATTTTTATCCCTTTTAATTTGCTTGTCAAATAGTGATTGGGTGGAGCTTTTTAAATGACATCATGTGAAGTCAAAATTCTAATTTTCTTCATTTTTCTTTTCTTTTCTTTTCTACTCATTTCCAATTCAATTTTTAGTAATATTTATTTATATTTTAGATCATAATAATTATTTACTTAACTGGACAATTCGGCAAAAAATCATCTATGAAGACGAAATGACCAAAATGCCCTCCGTTTGACTTATTGAGCCAAAATTGTCTATACCGATCGAAAAATTTTTCTAAGCCTTTTCTTGGCATTCTAATGTCATAGAAACCTCAATGACTCTTCTTTGGAGTCTCAAAAATTATTTCATAAATTTTTCCCTGGGTTTAGGGCTTCTAGTTGCGAAGACCACAACTTCCCACTAGGTTACCCATTGCTAGGGCACCGGCTCATTTAACTTGATTTTATTTTATTTCAAAAATTCTTTCTAAATTTTTCTTATTAATATTTGAGTTATTTATGATTCCTCACTCTAATCTAAATATTTTTTTTCAAACGTTCTAGCTGTCCGGACTGACACCGGTCACTAGAACAGTAGCATGTACGAAATTGCTACAATGAGGGTGTCACAATTTTTCCCCTCTAATTTAAATTTCGTCCTCGAAATTTACTGGGTGTAGGTATCTGAGATAATTCCTTTACCTTTTTATTACTCCGTCTGTCTACTCTTTTTATATATATGGTATTATTTAGTCTTTTCGAATCTATCATTATGCACTTAGGCGTATTATAAAGGAAGAATAATTTACCTCAAATTCACATTTGGGGCTTCTTGCTCAACTCTGACTTAGGTGACATTTGGAAGTGGTGTTACTGTTGTACTTGGTCCTTCCATGACCTCTTTCTGGGTTCGTGGTAAATTCCTCTTAGGACAATCTTTCAGACGATGGTCTATGTCCCCACATCTATGATTGGCTCAGTCAATCCTACATTCACCTTTATGCCACTTGTTACAATGGCTACATTTTCTTGCTAGTCTGATGCACTCACTACAAGTGTTTTGGTTGATCTCTTAGGTAAAGGCACAGGTCTAGATCTCTACTTTGATCAAATATCGACTTAAGCTGTTCTCTCGGCCTCTTATTACTAGACTGTCCAAATTTCCTCTTTTGCTGATCATAACTCCTCTTTTGTTCCTCTTCATGAACACAGCTAATATATTTCTTTCTGAACTCTATCAGAAAGAATTTCCAAGTTACATTCACTAGTGGTACTACCTTGGTTATAACATTCCACCACTGATATGCGGCTTCTTATAATAATGAAACTGCACACTCCAAACTCTATTATGGTGTGCAATGGAGCTGCTGCAGGACTCTTTCAGTCCTTTCTAACCAATACTCAGCCGCTGAAGAATCGTCTTCCTTTCTACCATTGAAATCTATAGCCCCATACTTCCTAATTTTTCCTAGAGGTGATTTCCACTGAGGTGGTGGTGAAATAACCTCAGTCATCTGTTGAAAGAATTTAGTCATCTGCTCAAACAAGGCCTGTTGGGGTTGTACAAGCACCTCTTGCACTGGTGGAGCAGGATCTCCCCGATTTCCAATATTACTTCCAGTCGGGATATGGCTTACTACTTCTTCTTCTACTACCCTCTGTGATTCTGAACCATACCTTAACCTAAAATAACCAAGAAAACAGATCTGCATTAGTGTCACCTCGACTCATATGAATGCAATGCATGTTATGCACACTATCCCTTTCCATCTATCTATGTCTAGGAACGCCTAAACTGCGCTCTGATACCAATAAATGTAATACCCCTCACCCAACTATAGTGTAGCTGAGCGAGGCATGCTACATTTGGTGCCGGAGCACCCTATCTTATTTTACTTTATTCCTTTAATAATTTGATCTCGTTATATTTTAATATCAATTAATTTTCTACGGAGAAACTAGTGGAGTTTCCCCTATTTTATTATCAGTTGACGTATTTCACTATTCACCTACTTGAAAATTTCAATAATATTTTACAATAAAAATATCATTCATGCTCATCATATTCATCTCACATTCAATTCTTGTAATTCATATATTCATTTGTATAAATCTATTCATACTCAATTCATATGTAAACATTCTCAAATTACATAAGCAAAATTTTCAAATTTCCTTAATTTATATAATTTACAAAATAATTACATAATTTCATAATTTACATGATCTACAAATTAATTACAGTTTCATAATCTATATTTCAACATACAACTCATAGTTTACATTACAAATAATAACTAATTATAATGTACAAAATACATAATATGATCTATATGGACCCTATCTACATGCATTGCTGAAGAGGTGATAACTTTGTACAGTTCTGACACTTTCGCAGATCTGGACTCTAAATTCCCCAGTCTAATGTCCATTGGGTTTTTATCTTCAGTACTTGCGTGAAGAAACAAATTCATCGTGCTAAGCATTGCTGCTTAGTGGTGTAATAATATAACAAGAAATAATGTATACAAAAAAAAATAATTAGAGCATATTTTCTGTGCTCAAGAATTTTACTGGGTTCATATGAAATTTGCCATACAGTATATTTTTCGTCATTTATGTTGCTCTCTAGAATCTCTTCTGTCATAAGTTTACAATAATCATTTATATAATGTACAAATAAATCTAAATTTATACTTATACTTATATTCTTATGAAAGTTACATTTGTAATGTTATTTAAGTTATAATTCTTCTACTAGTATTTTTATCACTTCCTTGATACTTTCTAGTTGTTTACAATCATTTCGTAATATTTAAAATTTTTAGAACTAGTTTAATTTACTTCAAATCATTCTAAGGAATAAATTTTTGGAACTAATATAATTTATTTCAGAACTTCTTCTCATTTATTTACTTTCTAGCATTTTTAATTGCTAATATTCATAACTTATTTTTATAAATTAGACTGCCCAAGTAATCTACGATAGGCTGACTAAACTGGATAACGGGTCATTGGCTGAACAACACATGCCTCGGCGACATACCATGGGATGCGAGCGTCAATCACGTATCTGATCAATATGGCTAAAAAGCCATGATAACACATAATTGGGCATAAAGCCATGAATGCGGGCATAAAGCCTTTCGCAGTACTGCTAAAAGAATACCCTATTGGCATGCCAATCTATCCAATCTGACACATATGTCTGGGCAATACAAGGGCATATAATATCATTAAATATTAATATATTGTGTTTTATGACTTCATTATTTCATGACAAATTCCATAATTTATACATTCATCATAATGTTCATACATTCCTTACATCATTCATATTGATCACAATTCACATTCAAAACATCTTTCCTTTCTCTCTTGATGAGAACCTAAATCCCAAATGACACTTTTATCACATTTATTCATTCAACAATCTATTCATGTAAAGTACATTCCATACTTCAAGTTATATTGCTAATGTATTATGAACTCCATTGGCATTGGGAGTATAAGTCTTAACAATCCATCTAGGTTAATTTCATTTCATATTCAAGTGGTATCACTCATGTTTTATTAGACCTACTAGTAATGGGAATACAAATCTTAATTATATATTCATATAACTTAAATTTTCATTAATTCATTTAGGTAAATTACTATTTTTATTCCAAGTAATCCATGAACATTTCATGGATTCCAAATTTCATACCTTAATTTCCTCTACCAATTTAGTTCTTACACTTTGTATCTTTATACTACTATTCACATTACTATTCACTCAAATTGTTGACTTTTTAATACATAATAAATTTATTGAACCTAAGTTCACCAAGAAACCACATTTTGCATTCTAAAGTTATTGGTATTGGTTGCCAATGCCATTTGCCAATACCATTTCAAAGCTTAGTGTTGGTTACTTTACAATTTTGATTTCAAGTAGTAAGTTTCTTGCTCCAATTGTCATTTGTACAATAGGAATTTGATAAATTTGTCTTCATGAAAGTTGTTTCTTATTGTGTCTACTTACATTTCTTTTTTGACTCCATTTGGAGTTTTGTAGCTCAAGTTATGGTCATTTTACCATAAGCGGCGGATGACCTATACCCAGAATTTTTAGGCAATTTGGTTCTGCCAGATTTGATGGCCTAAGTTTGGTTAGCAATTTGACTAGGTTATGATCATAATTTGGATTTGTGTTCTTCATAAAAGTTGTAGGGCAATGTCTCAGCTTTTTATGGTAAAATTTTAGATCAATTGAATTTTTCTACACTTAGTTACGACTATTTGAATAAATACTATTCATTTAGTCATTTTCCAGGGACAGCATGTTGGTCACTCGGATTAGGGTCATTTTTAGGTCAACTTAGTTTGGTTTTCTGGGCAGGGTTTCTTCACAAAAGTTGTGCCATTGTGTGTCTAGTTTCATGTCCAATTGAACCTATACAACTCCATTTATAGCTGCCCAAACCTGCTGGACTCACATCGGATCTGCAGTGGACACTGGACAGCATACATAAAACCAATTCAAAAGACATAATTCACTACATTTCCTCCTAATACACAGCCAAATGGTCACTAATTGACCATTAGAACTTCCATTCACTAACACATAAGCAAACCCTAGGTTTGCTCCAAACCCTAACTCCAAAATTCTAATTTACTCAAACATCATGCTATCAAATGTTCTAATCATCAATTTCATGTTCAATTGCATCAATTCACAACTATAATTCACTAGAATCATTGAAACTATAAAGTACCATAGGTTGCCAAAATTGAAGGTTTTTCATACTTACATAATTTATTTTCTTTCTTCCAAAACTAACACTCAATTCATAATTTACACAAGGTAAACTCATGGATTTATGGAAGAAGTAGCACTAACCTTGACTTAGCCAATTCCCAAGGCTTGAAAACTCCAATTTTTCTCTTTCTTTTTGTTGTCCAAGTCTTGCTCTAGGTGTGAGGAGAAGTTTTTTTGAAGGGAAGCTAGGGTTTTGAGGTGGTTTTGGGGGGTAGAACACAAGCTTGAAGTGTGCTCCAATGGAGGTTTCTCTCTTCTCTCTTTCTCTTTTTTCTTTAGTGCGCGACTAGGAAGAAGAAGGCTGTTGAAATTGTTTGATTTTTATCTCATTTTTATGTCATTTTTATCCCTTTTAATTTGCTTGTCAAATAGTGATTGGGTGGAGCTTTTTAAATGACATCATTTGATGTCAAAATTCTAATTTTCTTCATTTTTCTTTTCTTTTATTTTCTACTCATTTCCAATTAAATTTTTAGTAATATTTATTCATATTTTAGATCATAATAATTATTTACTTAACTGGACAAGTCGGCCAAATATCATCTCTGAAGATGAAATGACCAAAATGCCCTCCGTTTAGCTTATTGAGCCAAAATCATTTATACCGATCGAAAAATTTTCCTAAGCCTTTTCTTGGCATTCTAATGCCATAGAAACCTCAATAACTCTTCTTTGGAGTCTCAAAAATTATTTTATAAATTTTTCCTTGGGTTTAGGGCTTCTAGTTGCAAAAACTGCAACTTCCCACTGGGTTACCCATCTCTAGGGCACCGGCTCATTTGACTTGGTTGTATTTTATTTCTAAATTTTTTTCTAAATTTTCTTATTAATATTTGAGTTATTTATAATTCCTCACTCTAATCTAAATATTTTTTTTCCAAACGTTCTAGTTGTTCGGACTGACACTGGTCATCGGGACAGTAGAATGTACGAAATTGCTACAGTGAGGGTGTTACAAGGAGGTATAATATCCTCTAGTTGACTATGGAAGAAGGGGACCGTTCAGTTGATTAATCAATAAAGGCTGAGTTACAAGGGGAAGCCCCGGCCCTTCACAATGTGAGTGGATCAGCCTCACTTGCCCCCTCAGTACCACAGTTCCCTGCTCAATTTGCTCAGCAGATGGCTGCAATGTTCCAACAAATGGCTGGCAACATTCCTACTCAAGCCCCACTATAGACACTAGTGGTACAACTACAACCTTTAACTAGGCAATATGATAAGCTGATTAAATATGGGGCTACTGAGTTCAAGGGGACAGTAGATCCACTAGAGGCAGACCAATGGTTGGAGAGAATAGATAGAGTGTTCAAGAAACTGCACTGTACAGATGACCTAAGATTTGAGTATTCAGTGTCACTACTACAGGGGGATGCATATGATTGGTGGAAAACCATTCCTCATAGTTTGGTGGAACCTCCAGTGCTAACCTGGGATGATTTTCTTCGAGAGGTCAGACAAAAATATGTCCTAGATGCCTATGTGGACTAGAAGCTACAGGAGTTCTTAAGTCTAAAACAGTGAAATAGATTAGTGGCAGAATATTAAAGGGAGTTTTCCTGCCTGAGCCACTATGCAGGAAGTCTCCTTTCTATCAGCAGGGAAAGATGTAAGAGGTTTGAAACCAGCTTGAAACCTAGTCTCAGACTATAAGTGGTCAGATTAAAACATAATAACTTCTCTGAGCTCATTTCTCAAGCACTTGAATTAGAAAGAATTGAGTCAGAAGTGGCCCCAGAGAAAAAGAAATCAGAGAAGACAGAAAAAGAGAAAGAGGGGAAGTCAGTAGATTAGAGTTCCAATGGTCCTACTGGAAAGAGAAAAAACTTTGGGGGACATAACAGGAGTGATAAAAAGTTTGGTAGGGAAAGATTTTCTAGACAAAAACCTCCTCTATCTAGTCAGTAGACTACTAAAAGTTCCTACCCTCCCTGTCAATGTGAAACTTGTGGAAGAAATCATGGTGGGGTGTGCTACAAGGACACAGGAGCCTGTTATAACTGCGGGGGTACAGGATACTTTGCCAAAGACTGCACCAGTGCCCATAGAGTTGGGCCACCTCCTACTACTGCAGAAGGGTCAGTTGAAAATCCTGCCACGGAGGTTCACAACCACCTAGCGAGTTAGAGGTAGGGCTAGAGGTAGTCCATCAGGCAGCCAAGGCATAGTAAATCAGTTAGAGCAAGGCAGTGCTTCAGCCAGAGTCTACACAATGAGACAGAGGGAAGAGGCTGAGACATCTGATATCATGGCTGGTACCTTCTCAACTTTTAATCAAGATGTGTTTGTGTTATTTTATCCGAGTTCTACCTGAAGGAGCGAAAGCGTGAAAAACACAAGATTATACCATTGAATTCAAAAATTTTCACCTAGGGTCACATGCACCATGCAAGATTTATTTTTATCTACTTGATTTCAATGATAAACAACATATTAAAACTCTTTTAATATGTTTTTGGATCTGTATTTGCCATTTAAGATTTTAAAATTAATCAGATTAATTTTAGAACCCTAGATTAAATCAAGAACGATTACACTAACCTCTTAATGTGCTGCAGTGTGTCTGCGCCTTTGAGATTCATCTTTAGGACACCAGATGTTGTCCCTCTAGCTTGTCCACACCAAGAACACCTATGGCAGCCCTTGAATGGCTTCTAAAGCCTTTTCTATTAATTAGAAATTCAAGTTCTGCCTTTTAAGAGATTAGAGATGTAAACAGGACACTAAAAACAATTTCTAGTGTTCTTAATTCAAGAGATCGATGGCTAATCTCTTTGAATTGATGAGAGATGAAGAGAAATAGCTGGAGAGGCTCAAAGTGGCATGACATATGAGAGGAGAGGCTGTTGGTTATGTTTTCTTTTCATAACCACACTTAAATAGCTAGGTTAACACATTAAACCCTAGCCACATGTCACCTTTTGATTAGCTCTAGGTTTAAGTGACCCAATCACATTGTGCCAAGTGTCAAACCTATATTTAATCTTGATTTTAATCATCTTACATGATTAAAAAAAAACATTTGGCAAGCTTATGTGTTATGCCATGTGTCACCATCTCATGGTGCCACGTGTCACACTGTGAAATGACCAAAATGCCCCTGTGTCTTAATTTTGAGTTCTTAACCCAAAATAATTATTTTCTTCTTCTAATTAATTTATATCAAATATAAATTAATTAATTAATCTATATTAATTAATTTCTCATTAATTAAATTCATATATTTAAACACTTTAAATATAAATTTAACTTATATTATACATCTAATAATCTAGATTTGGTTTCAAGTCATGCTAGGGACTTTGCAATCTAATTGCAAACCAAACCTATTTAATTAATCAATTAAACTCTTTAATTAATTAATTAAATCATATTTAATTAGGTGATAACTTGTGTATGTGTGTGACTTACTAGGCTCATCACTAATTGGCAATGAGACATGATATCAACTCTTAATATCATCAGAACTCTTTCTTACCATAAATGATTTCTCTAAATCATTTTATGAACCTCATAGACCTTGGTTAACACCTAGCATAGCATGCCATGGCCACCCAATTAGTAATAAGATTTACCTTAAATGAACCTATAATCATATGTTACCATGCACTAGAATCTCTCTGTTACAAAATTCCAACTCAAGCTGGAGTCATGGTTTATGTCAAACTCCATTTGCTATGAATATTATGTTCTCTTTTAATTCCAGTTCTTGATTTAAAAGATTTTCTCCTCAGAAACTCTTTTACGAATAAATCTATCTGTCTGGCAGGAACTTGAAACATCAAGAACAATTAAATGAACATAGGATTTTATCTCTATTTACTTAGAGGCAGATTCCATCTTGATCAACACCTACCTCCATATATAACTAGTAGGAGCCAACACATGCCCATATACCCATACACGGTACAAGTATGAAAGCGATATCAAACTCAAACTACCTATATACAAGATAAGCGTGCTATCTCGGGTCTAAAGATTATATGCACTTGATATGATTTATGACAAAACATTGACAAGAGTAAACTCCATGTGCTTGTCATAAGTGTCCTAGTTCGCCCACTTATCATGTATAAGTGCCTATCATGTTTGTTATATGGCATGAGACTCACCATTCCATCTAATTTATATCTCATAAAAATAACGTGGGAACAAACAACAATACAATCATTATGGATAAGTCATGTCCTTATTATGAACAATCCTCGATTGGGAACCACATTATGATACTTTGTGCTAGAAATATTGTCACTCATATTCTTAACAACTTAAGAATAATATTTCTAACAAAATATCAATGGACCTTTTCTATTACACATAAATATATTATATAAACAGAAAAGTGGAAATGCCATTTATTAATAAAATATGTACAAGATACATACTAAATGATATGCTCTAGGGCATACTACTAACACTACCCACTCTTATGTGAGTGCTAGCATCATTGATTTCATTGTTGTTGGTGTACAAAAATGAACTTTTAGGTGCTAGTAACAAGTGCTGCTAGGGACGGGAGGTCGAAGTCAATAGAATGTATGGGGATTGTCCTTTGGTGATCCAAGGACATATTTTTCTATTTGATCTCATTGAAATGCCCTTCAGAGATTATGATATCATTATGGGCATGGATTGATTAGCCAGGCATCACGCCATGACTGACTGTAGACTAAAGATAGTCTTTTTTGGTCTCCCTCAGTATAGTGATGTGGTAATACACGAGGAAAGGCAGCTATTGCTATCAAACATCATTTCGGCTACACTAGCCAGAAATATGATTAGAAAGGGGTGTGAAGCATACTTGGCACATGTGGTAAACACCCAAGTGGGGAGCCCAGCATTGAGGGACATCCCTACAGTATGTGTAACACCCTCGTTTGTATAGCCTGGTATATTTTACTGTTCCAGTGACCGAAGTCAGTCCGAACAATTAAGGATATTAGAATCACACTTAAGACAACTAGATAAGCCATAAACACAAATAATTAGTAATTGTTAATTAGTTAAGTATAAATAAGAAAAACAGAACATAAGAAGTTAAGCAGTGAGAGTCACTACGATGGGTGACCTTATCGGGAAGAATTTGTGAAGTCATTTTAAACTCAAATTTCAAGCGTAAAATGTGGCCACGGTGCTTAGGACCCTTATAAACACCTTGGAAAAGAAAATCACGAAAAGAAGCGTTAAGCGAGTCAAATAATTAGGTCGGAAGCGAAAGAAATATGGAATTAATTGCAAGCGGGATGAGCGCGAGGGCAATTTGGTTAATTGACCAGAGTGACTCTTGAACTATTGTCAAATAAAATCAGAAAAGAAAATTTGAATCGAAATTAAATTAAAAACTAATAGAAAAATAAATAGAAAAAAGAAAGAAAAAGAAAGAGAAAATGGAAAAGTAAAAAAGGTGATGACATCACGCATGACCTCATGCATGATGCCATAAAGAATAAAATTAATTTATTTACTTATTTGGATTTTTGGTCTTCCTAAAGAGATAAAATACAAAAGAAAAGAAAAGAAAAAAAAATAAATAAAAGCCTCATCTTCCTCAAAGTGCCGCCTCCCATCCTTCTCTCTCCCTCACCATTGCAAATCTCATTTAAAGCTTGCTTCAAGCTTTGAAACTATCATTAAACCCCAAATCCTCCCATACTTGCTTCATAAAAACTTGATTTAATCACTTGAGAGGAAGATTGGTCATCAAAGAATTGAAGAAAATTAAGAGGAAGTGAAAGTTCAAAGACACCTAACAAGGTTAGTAATTCAAACATCAAGTTTTTAGTTTAATTAGTGTATGTATAGCATCAAAAACATAGAAACAAACTTAAAATGAAAAGAAAAATTAGTTGAGGGACTAAATTGATTTTCAGCCAGCTTAGTTATGAGGATGATTTGCATGAATTGAATGGTTTGAAAGGGTATATAAACCTTAGTTAGTTGAATGACTATGGTTAAAGGCATGGAATTAAGTAAATGCAAAAATTAGTGTGAATTAGCGTTTGGACATTAGGGTTTAGGGACCAAAAATGTGAAGAAGAGCTAAATGATGTCTTTGACATAGTTTAAGGAGAGAAATGGTCATTTGTGACCTAATTAAGTGTGTTAGAAGTGTTTGAATCAAAGCCAAATATTGGGTATGCACCATGACCAAAAGTCAACTTTGAGGGACCAAAAATTGAATTTTACAAGTCCAATTGGTATGGGACTAATTGGGAATGAAAATAGGCACTAAATGACACAATTTTCATTTAGGAAGCATGCCCAAAAAGTGACTAAAACCTAGTGAACAAATTGACCAAAGTTGAAAAATTGTGGGCTGCCTTGTATAAACTGACCAAATGAGCAGTGTTTGTTCATTTTGTCATAACTCGAGCTAGGCAGATCAAAATAATCTGAAATTTTACCATTGGTTATATGAGATATAGACCTAAAACTTTCATGAAGAACACAAATCCAAATTATGCCATTAACCCAATCAAATTATTGAGCAAATTTGAGTTACTGAATCTGCAAAACTAGATTTGCCATATGAAACGATAAAGTTTCAATGCTCTAACTCTCTCTAGAAAACTCCGATTTAGGTGATTCTTGAACCGATAGAAACCTAAGACATAGTAGAACATTTCATATGAAGAAGCGTAGACCAAATTATGGACTTAGCAGTCAAATTCTTGAACAAAGTTGGATCAATAAATATAGTAACCGTAATTTGAGTATAAATTGAGCTACAAAACTCCAATTGGAGTGATTCAAAAAGGAGAATAAACTTAAGACAATAGAGAACATTTTCTATGAAGAAAGTTTTGCCAAATTCCAACAGAAAAGTGACCAATGGAACAGTGCAACCTTAGACACCAAAAACTGAAAATTGATAATTTTGCCTAAAAGACTTAAGTGTTGAGAAAATGACCAAAACCAACAAGTTTGGTGACCAAAATGTGGTATATGGGTAAAGTTAGAATTCTCATACCTATTAAGCCTTAGAAAGTCAATAATTTGACTTGAATAGTATAGTGAATAGTAACCCGAAACACAAAATTTCAAGAACGTCGAATTTAACACGTTAGAGCTAGGTAAAAGTGAAGTTAAATTTATTTTTGGATTTATGCTAAGTTATGGTACTGAAACACTGTGAAATTGTGTGTTTCAGTGGAAAAGAATACTGGGACAGAACCCGAGGAGTCAAGTAAAGGCCAACAGACGACTCGTTTGAGGTTTGTGCACAACGTATACTTTTTATAATCATCTTTTGCATACTATTTTGAATAATGTGAAATATTGGATTATGGCATTCTTATGATGTTTGATTTAAATTGTTGAAAGTTATTATGTATATTTGAAATGACAATGTTTAGCAAATTATTAAGATAAGTTTTAAAACCACAGTGTCATAACCATATATTTGAACACCTTACTAGCACGACTAATGGGGGTAATTAGTTTCGAATTTTGATTCCTTCTGCGGAGAAGTGTTGAGGTGTGCAGTTGAAGAGGATGTGAATGGATATCCATATATTTGAGCTAGGTAGCCTTGTGATATGATTTCTCTTTAGCCTCTAGCTATTGAGAAATCTGTTTCAAATGGCATGATCTAACTATGGGTTTTATGAAATGTGTTTTGATACTTTGAAATGAACTTGGTTTGCATTAAAATCTCATAATTCATGTTTTGTGTTTAATGCTCATGTTTAGTCAAATTTTTGAATAAATGTGGTTTATATTTTGCATAAAGATTATTTTAATATGTTATGCACCTTGAGTCCTAGTACTTAGCGATAGCTTTATTCTTTGCATGAGATATAGAGACTAGAGGAAGCGTGATTTGCTAAGGATTAAAGATCATTCAGCTTAAAGTCATCGGGTATAATTTATACACTAATTTTAAATATTTCTTTTGATGTTTGTATTGCATATAAATGTATGGACATGTAAATGGGTCTTGAGCAGCTTGTACAAAATTTGTATGAAGTTTGTAATAAAGTTTAGTTTGTATTTCTTTTGATGTAAATTTTGTAAGGATGTATATAAATTGTTTTGTCTCTAATGAAATATGAGTACAACTATTTTATTTAATTTGAATGAAATGTATTGCTAGTATTTTGAGGATTATTGAATTTTGGAAATTGAGAAATGTTAATTGTGGAATCTTGAGATTTGAGATTGTTTGAGAATTTTAAGTAGTGGTTGAGAAAAATTTTTAGAAGTGATTTTTACAGGTATTTGAAGAACTATTTTCTCAAAATACAGATAGAACTTTGTCAAAAATTTATAAAATTTGCATAAAAATAAAATGGGCCAAAAGTTTTAACTAGTTTTTAATTTCAATTAAATGTTTTAAATACCTATTAGAAAATGCTCACCACTTGTCAAAAGTAAGAAAATTGTTTTAAAATCCCTTGTAGGGTACTTAATGAGTTATCGGTAGGTGAAGTTCGGTAGTTCATTAGGTATTCTACGATATCATGTTATGCCTTATAGAGGGATAAGGTGTGACAGTATGTGACTTTCCAGATGTGTTTCCTGATGAATTGCCAGAATTACCTCCGGAAAGAGAAGTGCAGTTTGAGATTAATGTTATGCAGTGTGGATCCAATCTCCATAACACCATATAAAATGGCACCAATTGAAGGAGTTGAAGGTACAATTGCAAGAACTACTTCAAAAGGGCTTCATCGCCCTAGTGTTTCACCTTGAGTGCGGTATTGTTTGTTAAGAAGAAAGATGGCACTCTCAAGCATGTATTGACTCTGGCGGTTGAATAAGGTGACAATAAAGAACAAATACCCATTGCCTCGCATTGATGATATGTTTGATAAGTTGATGGGTGCAGCTATGTTCTCCAAAATTGATTTGCGATCTGGTTATCATCAGTTGAAAGTGCAAGAGTAGAGTATTCCAAAAACTGCTTTTAGAATTCGATATGGCCACTATGAGTTTCTGGTAATGCCATTCGAGTTAACTAATGCTCCAGCTGCTTTTATGGATATGATGAAAACTATCTTTAGACCATACCTTGACTAATTGGTGGTGGTGTTTATTGATGATCTTTTATTATATTCGAGGAATGCAAAGGAGCATGACAGGACATCTACAGTTGTACTACGACCTTAAAGGAGAAACAGTTATACACAAAGTTGTCGAAATGTAAATTTTGACTGAAAGAAATCTCTTTCTTAGGACATATTGTGTTAGCTGAAGGGATCAAGGTAGATTCCAGCAAGGTATAAGCTATCCTTAATTGGAAGCCACTCAAGAATATCACTGAAATTCGCAGTTTTCTGGGTTTAGCTGGATACTACCGTTGATTTGTGAAAGGATTCTCTATGTTGGCTTCTCTACTGACCAAGCTGCTTCGAAAAGATGTGGAATTTCAATGGATGGATAAATGCCAGTAGAGTTTTGATGAGTTGAAGAGGTGTTTGACTGAAGCTCTAGTCCTTACTTTACCTACATTGGGTAAAGAATATACAGTTTATAGTAATGCTTCTCTCAATGGGTTAGGTTGTGTACTGATGCAAGATCAGAATGTCATTGCTTAAGCATCATGCCAGCTAAAACCGTATGAGAGGAACTATCTGACACATGACTTGGATCTAGCAGCTATTTCTTTCGCTCTGAAGATCTAGAGACATTACTTATATGGGGAGAAGTGTTATATCTACACAGATCACAAGAGCTTGAAGTACTTGGGCACCCAGAAGGAATTGAACTTGAGATAGAGGAGATGGTTAGAACTGATTAAAGACTATGATTGTCTAATAAACTATCAGCTAGAAAAAGCAAATGTAGTGGCTGACGCCTTAAGTCGCAAGACTATGGCAAGTCTCAGAGTTTCTCCTTTGTCCATGGTACATGAGTTGAAAGCACAGCATGCCAGTTTGGAGGTTGATGATGAGGGCGAGGCGGTAGTTATATGGCATGTACAACCAGTGTTGATTGATCAGATCAGAATGGCTGCTCAGAATAATGAAAAATATCAGAAGCTACTAAAAGAAGTCCAGCAGGGCAAGAAACCTGAATTTTCTGTGAGAGATGATGGTTTACTACTATATCAGGCCAGAATGTGTATTCCTAATGATGTGGAATTGAGACAGATCATTTATGAAGAAAGCACATGTGTCTCTTTTTGCTATGCACTCTGGTGGAACTAAAATGTCTGAGGGCTAAAGAGCATTCTTGGTGGATGGGTATGAAAAGAGATGTAGTGATTTTGTCTCCAAATGCCTAACAGCCGGCAAGTGAAGGCGAACATCAAGTACTATGGTTTGTTACATCCATTGCGATGCAGTGGAAATGGGAGCGGATAACTATGGATTTTGTTATGGGTCTTTCGAGGACATAGAATAGTCATGATGCGGTATGGAGTTCTGATTGTGATTGACCAAGTTTGCTCATTTTCTACTAGTCGGATGGACTATAGCACAGAAAGATTGGTCGGATTGTACATAGATGAGATTGTAAGATTGCATGGAGTGCGATTATCGATTGTATCAGCGGAGATCCTAGGTGCACTTCTAGATGCAGGGTAGTCTTGAGAGAGCACTAGGAACTAGATTAAACTTCAGCATGACATTCCACCCAGAGACAGATGGCCAGTCTGAGAGAGTAATTCAAATCTTGGAGGATATGCTACGAGCTTGTGTGATTGAATTTGAAGTTAGTTGGGATACACATTTGCCTTTGATTAAGTTTGCTTATAATAATAGCTACCAATCAAGTATTGGGATGCCTCCATATAAAGCTTTGTATGGCAAAAAGTGCATAACTCCCCTATGTTGGGATGAAGTAGGTGAAAGAAAGATGATTGGCCTAGAAATTGTTCTGCAGACAGAGGAAAAGATCAGATTGATCAAAGATCAACTCAAGGTTGCATCAGACCATCAGAAGTCCTATATTGATCTGAAGAGAAGAGATATTGAATATGCAGTGGGTGATAAGGTATTCCTCAAAGTTTCTCCTTGGAAGAGAATTATGAGATTTGGCAGAAAGGGGAAACTGAGTGTGACACCCCTTACCCGTGTCTGATATATCAGAGTAAGCAATGTCACGATTGTATCGGCACCCTCTATTTTAACTTAATCAATTTTTTTTTCATAGTTTTGAATATAGTTTATGAAATATAATTTATTTAAGCCATTTATCGAAATTATTATTTATTTGAGGTTCCGAAAATTTTAAAGAAAATCCGGCAAAGTGCCGGCTAAAAATGGAGAAAACAGTTCTTTGGAACCTGTTAAAAACACTTCCAATATTCATATCTCATCACTCTCAAACTCCAATATCAAAATCTCAATATTTTTAAATTTCGTTTCTCAATCATTCAGCTCATGTGGTAATCGTGTATAAAACACAGATAAACATTCACAAACACAATTCTCATTATTTACATGAACATCAAAATACATCCATAAGTTCATTTACACATGAAAAAAAATAAAAGTTAGTTACAAAATACCAAAATGAAACCTAGTGTCCTACTAATGCACTGCGGATGGTGAGGTGACACGGACACTGTGCAGAGCTGCAGGATGGACTCACCCAGTCTGCGGTCTACTGGGCTCACGATCAGTATCTCCAGAACCTACGCATGGCAAAAGCAACGCGCTAAGCAATTATGCTTAGTGGTGCAAAATAGAAAAAAATAACAGAAATAAATATGCATTGAATGTATATATCTTATTTGTTTTGTATTTGTATATCCATTTATTTCGTTAACTTTGTCCACTTTCATTCATTTGGTTGCCCAAGTAACCTATCTTGAGCGAATGGGTGGATAAGCAGATGGCGCCTTTGGGTATCAAGTACCTTGGGCGTCACACCATCGGTCACATATGTATCTCCGGTGTGCATGAGCGGCTAACAAGTGTAAATAATATTAGGCACGAGGCCAAGTCTCAACACAATATCATAATGGCTAAAAGCCATAAAATCCTGAGAATGGCATAATGCCATGTGCGATCTTGCTAAGAACCCTATTGGCATGCCAAACTATCAAACCAATCTTGTTAGGTATACTAGGGCATTTGATACTTTTGAATTCTTCAAATTTTGAATTTCAAGTTTTGGTGTCACTATTCACCTCATTGGTCAACAAAAATGTTGACTTTTGATAGAAAATAGGTACATTGGTTTGACACTCCCAACATACCACATTGTGCATTCAAAACTTGTTGGCATTAAGCATTAATACCATTTCTAAGTTTAAACCAAGGGAAGCAGAATTTTCAGTTTTTGTAACCCAACTTTACTATTCCATTAGTGACTGATACATTGAAAATTTGAGGAAATGGTAAACATGAACGTTGTTCCTTATTTTGTCTAGTTGAATTTCTTTTTGAATCACTCCATTTGGAGTTTTGTAGCTCAGATATGGTCCAAAACCACAGCTGGCCGGATTGCAAAACTGCAGAATTTACAAATCTGATACAATGAGCAGTGTGTCACTGTCTTTTGGATAGGTTCTAGTCATAATTTGGGGTAGGTTTCTTCATAAAAGTTGTTTGTCTATGTCTTAACTTGTTGCTGTAAAAATTTCAGGTCAATTGACCATATCTACAGTGAGTTATGGCCAAATGAACTTACTGTTCATTTGGTCATTCTGCAGAACCTGTTTGCAGGGTATCCGGATTAGGGCCAATTTTTGGTCCACTTGCTTTGGTCTTTTGGACATGGTTTCTTCAGCAAAATTGTGCCATTATAAGTCTAGTTTCATGTCAATTGGCCAAACACCAATTGGACCTACACAACCAAAGATATGGCAGTCCAAACAGGCTGGACTCACAGCCTCATTCTTTGCTGTCACTAGGCGACCTACCAATTGGGTTTGTAACACTTTAGTTCACTTCAAATTATGAATAACTTGCCTCAAATGGTCACTAATTGACCATTAGAATGTCCATTAATCATTTCATAAGCCAAGTCCAATTTTTCACTCCCAAAACCCTAATTTCCCATTTCAATTCACCCATACACCTAGTTAACCACTTTCATTCATCATATATGTGTATATACACCTTAAACATAATCTCTAATTCATTCTAAGTTCATTAAAACAATCAGACTCATTCCTTCCTTAGGGATGCCAAAATTTATGATACGCATACACATGAGTTTTAGTTCATTTAACTTACAATTTCATACTAAATTCAAGTCCTTAACATGGAAATAAAGGAATATTAACATAAGTAAGCACTAACCTCTTGGCTCAACTTATTGAACTTGTGAAAACTCTATAATTTCTCCTCTTTGTGGCTGCCTAGAGCTTCCTTAGGGTGTGTGGATTAATTTTAGTGAAGATGACTTAGGGTTTTGGGGAGAGGTTTAAGAGATTTTTAAGCTTGATTTAAGAAGAAAAATGGAGGGTTCTTGGTTATGGTGGTGCGGCTGAATGAGGAAGAAGATGGCTGAAAATTTTTTTTAATTCTTTGGTCTTTATTTATCTCTTTTATTAGTTAGTTAATTGGTTGTTTAAATTTGATTGGTGGTAGCCTTTAAATGACATCATCATATGTCATAAATGAGCTTTTTATTTTCTTTTCATTTCATCTCAACTCATATACAATTTAAATATTAGTAATGTTTATTCATATAAAATGTCATAATAAAAATTAACTTAACTATACAAGTCGCACAAAAATCACCTCAGAAGGCGAAATGACCAAAAAGCCCTCCGTTTAGCTTAATGGGTCAAAATTGTCTGTACCGATTGAAAATTTTTCTAAATATTTTCTTGGCATTCTAATGCCATAGGGACCTCAATGACCCTTCTTCGGAGTCTCAAAAATTATTTTATGATTTTTCCCCCGGGTCTAGGGCTCCTAGTTGCAAAGCGCAACTTCCCTCTGGGTTACCCATTGCTAGGGCATCGACTCGTTTAACTTGGTTTATTTTATTTCTAAAATTTTTCCTAAATTTTTCTTATTAATATTTAAGTTAATTATGGTTCCTCACTTTAGTTTAAATATTTTTCCGGACGTTCTAGGTCATGGGACCGACAGTCAGAAAGCAGTAGAATGTGCGGAGTTGCTACCGGGGAGGGTGTTACTTTGAGTCCTCGTTTCATTAGACCATATGAGATTCTAGAAAAAGTGGGTCCTTTGGCATATCGGTTGGCATTACCTCTAGAGCTAGAAAGGATACGGTGTCTTCCATGTGTCCATGTTAAGGAGAGTGCAGATCTAACCCATCTCATGTTCTATTAGTTGAAGAGATTGAGCTAAATCGGACCTTTCATATGAAGAAGAACCCATAGAGATTTTGGCATATGAGGTGAAACAACTATGAAACAAGCAGATACCGGTGAAAGTCTTTGTGGAACCATTATTACAGCTAGGAAGCTACTTGGGGACGTGAAGAGAACATGAGGAGACAACACACACAGCTGTTCAGAGATTAAAACTAGATAAAATTTCGAGATGAAATTTATTTTAAGGTGGGAAGAATTGTAACACCCTTATATTCAGTAGTGTGTTCTACTGTTCTGACGACCAGTGTCTGTCAGGACAGTTAGAATGCATGGAACTACACTTAAATGTTAGTGTGGAGACATGAAATAATGAAATAAAATAGAGGAAAATACAAGAAAAACAAAGGAAAAATAAAAGCAATGAAATGTAACTAAGTTAAGCAGGCAAAAACTATAGCGATGGGTGGCCTTAGGAAAGTTCTGGCGAGGGCCAGTTGACTAACCTGGAAAACATTTTTAAGACTTAAATAAACATCTATTGAGGTATAATTTACTTAGAAAATGTCAAAGAAAAATTAATTAACTAGTACAAAAAAAAAACGAAAATTAAAGAAATCGGTGGGTCAAGAAGTTAATCGGTAGCATCGAAAAATTTAAAATAAAACCGAAGAGAGGCATTTTGATCATTTGACATCCCAAGTTTCCTTTTGACCTAAATCTCCATTAAAAATAAGTGACATTAAATTTTGAAAACCCCATGAAAAATGAAATTGTAAATGAAATGTATAATAAAGAGAAATTAAGGGTAGAATTTGAGATAATGAAGAACATTGATTATAATATCATAAATTATGGTTAGTGCTCGACTAAGAGGATTAGTGGACATATAATATATCATATATTGGGAAGAATCCACTTCATCTTCAATCTCTCAACAACTAGCCGAAAACCTCCCAAAGGAATTCCTCCATAGCCAAACCTCATGCAAACCTTCATGCACTCCATTCTTATAGCCATTTTCTTTGTAGATTTCTTTACTAAAGTTGATCACCACACCTTGGGTAGCATTTAGGGAGCAAGAAAGAAAGGTTTTGATGAGTTTTTAACAAGCTTCAAATTAAGTAAGTGCTCATTTCCTCTACCTTTCTTCATTAATGTTTGTCTTGGTGTTGAGATAAGTTAATTTATGGAAGAAATGTTGAGGTTTTGATGCTTTAGGGTGGTGTTCCATTTTCAGCAGCCATGGAAGTTCAAAATGTTTAGCTTATTTTTACATGTAAATGGTAATTTGAGGTGTTGATTTAAGTGCTTAAATGTATAGGAGTGATTTACTATGTATATAGTTTGAATTGTAAGTTTGAAAATTGAAAAGGGAAGCTTGATGTATATGTGTAACTTGGGCAGCCTTATGGTGGAGTTAGAAGTGTTTAATTGCATGGAATGATTTGTTTAATTATGGTACTAAAAGTGGCAAAATATATATATGATATAGTAGTGAATATGTATGTAATTTAATAGTGAATTTATATGTAATGGTTAGGAGGGTTATGTGTATATATTGTTTAGAATTAGATATTGTGAATTGGAAGTGTAATTGGTACATGGTCAATTGGTTATATACTACCCAAAGTGACTATTATGTGAAGTGATGAATGGTTGTGGTATGATACAAATGCATAATTGGGTTTGGGAAGTGAAGTTATAGCTAGTTGAATGTGTCATTGGTTGGTGCTTCAAAAATGTGTTAAGAGCGACATGTGTTTTAGGCTATAAATGGAATTGTGTGACTCCAATTAGTATGAGGCCAATTGGAAGTGAAACTAGGTACAAAATGTGCCAACTTTCATGTTGGAAGCCTACCTAAATTCTGTCGAGAAAGTGACATGAAAATTGACCAAATCCGGATTAGTAACATTTCAAACACGAAAATTGACCATTTGAGCAATGATCGATATTTTGGCCTTAATTCACTAAAACAGGTCCAAATGACCTAAAATTGATATGGTTAGAAAGCTTAGACATAGGGCTACAATTTTGGTTAAGACCACCAAACCGAAATGACCATAAGCAACTCAAAATGCTTGCACAAGTTCGGATATAAAAGCGCGAGTGGAAATGACCTAAAAATGACCTAAGTTTGCCATTTTAGTACAACCTGTCGATATTGGAAAAATGACCATAACTTAGTCTAGTAAACTCAAATGACATAAAATTTGTGGAAAATTTTCAATGAGACATAGACCTACAAGTTTGTAATTGACCGAACCGAAGCGAGAAAACTAGGTCATCAGCTAGGTTAAAACAACATACCAAAATCTGATAAATTGCAATAAAATGCAATACACTTAAAAATGAAATTGGTAACATATACCAACTTTAAAGGACTATAAAATGTGATATATTGGTAAAATTAAAATTTATTCCCCTATAGTGCATTAAAGGTTAACATTATAGGTTGACTAATGAAAGCGATAGTATTAAATAAATTTAATTATTAAACCTTATTATTAGAAACAATTTAGCGAGTCTTTGAAACACTTTAAATTGTGTGTTTGATTAACAAAGACTCAAAGTAGGGGAAAGAATCACTGAGTGAAGGCTAAGAGGCTACTCATCAAGTGCATTACTGTGATTATTTCTTTTGAATTTTCAATTGAAATAAATTATGACAATTTGTAGGTTATTGCTTAAATTGTGGAAAATTTGTTTGAATGAAATTGGATGGATACTTATTGCTTGAAAAATATTGCAAATGATTTGAAACCACAGCTATCATCTATATTTGATTGGATTCCCTCTCTGAAGTGTTGAGGTGTGTGTCGGTTGAGGATGAATATGTTAGTAGTATGCCTAGAGCATATCATTTAGTATGTATCTTGTACATGTTTTTATTAATAAAGGCATTTTCACTTTTAGTTTCCATAATATATTTAAGTGTAATAAAAAAGGTCCATTATTTTTTTGTTAGAAATTCTATTCTTAAGTTGTTAAGAATATGAGTGATAGTATTTCTAGTACAAAGTATTATAAATAGGTTCTCAATCGAGGATACTTCACAATAAGGACATGACTTATCTAGTAAGATTGTATTCAGGTTTGTTCTCAAGTTATTTATATGAGATATAAATAAGATGGAATGGTGAGTCTCATGCCATATAACAAGCATGATAGACACTTATACATGATAAGTAGGTTGAACCAGTGACATTCATGAAAAGCACATGGAGTTTACTCTTGTCAATGTATTGTCATAAATCATATCGATGCATATAATCTTTAGACTTGAGATAGCATAGTTATCTTGTATATAGTTGGTTTGAGTTTGATCTGCTTTTATACTTGTACTATGTATAGGTATATGGGCATGTGTTGGCTCTACTAGTTATATATGGAGGTAGGTATTGATCAAGATGGAATCTATTCCTCTAAGTAAATAGGGATAAAATCCTATGTTTATTTAATTGTTCTTGATGTTTTTAAGTTCCTAGCCAGGACAGATAGATTTAATCAGAAAAGAGTTTCTGATGAGAAAATCTTTTAATCAAGAACTAGAATTAAAGAGAACATAATATTCATAGCAAATGGGGTTTGATAAACCATGACTCCATTTCGAATTGGGATTTTATGCAGAGAGATTCTAGTGCATGGTAACATATGATTATAGGTTCATTTAAGGTAAATCTTATTACTAATTGGTTGGCCATGGTATGCTATGCTAGGTGTTAACCATGGTCTATGAGGTGCATAAAATGATTTAGAGAAATCATTATGGTAAGAAAGAGTTCTGATGATATTAAGAGTTAATATCATCTCATTGCCAATTAGTGATTAGCCTAGTAAGTCACACACATACACAAGTAATCCCTAAATTAAATATGATTTAATTAATTAGTTAAAGAGTTTGATTGATTAATTAAATAGGTTTGGTTTGCAATTAGTTTGCAAAGTCCTAGCATGGCGAAACCAAATCTAAGTTATTGGATGTATAGTATAAGTTAAATTTATATTTAAAGTATTTAAATATGAATTTAATTAATGAAATTAATTAATAGAGATTAATTAATTAATTTATATTTGATATAAATTGATTAGAAGAAGAGAAATAATTATTTTGGGTTGAGAACTCAAAATTAAGACTTGAGGTATTTTGGTCATTTCACGGGGTGACATGTTACACCATGAGATGGTGACACATGGCACTACACATAAACTGCCATATGACTTTTAATCATGTAAGATGATCAAAGTCAAGATTAAATATAGGTTTGCCACTTGGCACAATGTGATTAGGACAATTAAACCTCTGACTAATCAAAAGGTGACATGTGGCAAGGGTTTTAAGTGGTGACCTAGCTATATAAGTGTTGTTATGTAAAAGAAAAATTACAAGCTGCCATTCATCTCTTTGTGCTGCCACCTGGCTGCTCTCTCTTCTCTTTTTCTTCATCTCTCATCAATTCAAAGAGATTAGCAAACAATCTATTGAATTAAAAATACTAGAAATTGTTTCTAGTGTCATGTTTACATCTGTAATCTCTCAAAGGCAAAACTTAGTTTTCTAATTCATAAAAAAGCTTTAGAAGCTGTTCAAGGGCATATAGGTGATCTTGGTGTGGACAAGCTAGAGGACAACATCTAGTGTCTAAAAGATGCATCCCAAAGGTGCTAAACACCTTTGATTGCATCAAAGGTTAGTGCACTTGTTCTTGATCAATCTAGGAGTTCTAATGGACTAATCTGTTAATTCTAAAATCTTAAAGGCAAATGTAGAGCCAAAAATATATTAAAGAGTTTTTAATATGCTATTTATCATTGAAATTAAATAGATAAAAATAAATCTTGCATGATGCATGTGACCACTAGATGAAAAATTTTGAATTTCAATGATCTAAACTTATGTTTCATGCTTAGCTCCTTCAATTGGTATCGAGCCACAATATTTGTCATTTAGATTGTTGTTTATATGATTTAATTGTGTGCTATGATCATGAGATGATAGATCCATTGCTTTGGTTGCAAAGAAGGTGGCGGCAGTGATGAACACCATTAGTGCGCACACTTTATAGTCACCATTGGTGTCGTGAGTTTGTCTTTTAATTTACAATTGTTGTATGATCTAAAAGCTCATCTTATATCAAATTAAATTGTTTACTTAGAGTTTTAATCACACAATTAAATTTTGATCCAAATCTGAATTTTAAAATTGTTTGAATGTGATTCAAATATGAATTTTAAGTTGTTTGAATGTGATTCAAATCTGAATTTTTAAATTTATTTGAATCATATTTAAATCTGGATTTTAAGTTGAATATGAGATATTCAATTTAGTTTAAGTATGTATGTTTTATTTAATTGTTAAATAGTGATATGCATGATGGATGACCATGGACTATAAAAGACCAATGTGATTGGATTTATTTCTTTTATGTTTCTTTGGGTTTGTAAATTAATTAATTTATTTTAATTTATTTTTGGGCATGTATTATTTTAGGTTGTAATTTCATTTATTTAATTCTTGTAAGTTCGCCAGTATGCCAAGATTATTATATAATATTGGATTGCAATAAGATC